>NC_134949.1:183051477-183241477 GCF_965638725.1 Aptenodytes patagonicus | reverse complement strand
GACCATGGGACTCGCTTTGAGAAACCTGGTCTACTGGGGGCTGATGGGGTCCATCTGTCAGAGGAGGGGAAGGTCATAGGCTTGCCAAGCTGGTGAAGAGGGCTTTAAACTAGAGATGCCGGGGGAGGGGAACCTCAATCCATCCCACTCCTACCAGTTTGATGCTGTCCTGGTTTCGGCAGGGATAGAGTTAATTTCCTTTCTAGTAGCTGGTACAGTGTTTTGGATTTAGGATGAGAACAAAGTTGATAACACACCGGTGTTTTAGTTGTTGCTAGGTAATGCTTACACTAGCCAAGGACTTTTCAGCTTCCCATGCTCTACTGACTGAGGAGGATGGAGGTGCACAAGAAGCTGGGAGGGGGCACAGCCAAACTGGCCAAAGGGACATTCCATACCATGTGACGTCATGCTCAGTACATAAACTGGGAAAAGCTGGCCGGGGGGGCCGCTGCTCGGGGACTGGCTGGGCATCGGTCAGCGGGTGGTGAGCAATTGTGCTGTGCATCACTTGTTTTGTGTATTATTATTATTATTATCATATTATTATTATCATTTTATTTCAATTATTAAACTGTTTTTATCTCAACCCACGAGTCTTTCTAACTTGTGCTCTTCCAATTCTCTCCCCCATCCCACCGGGTGGGGGGGAGTGAGCGAGCGGCTGCGTGGTGCTTAATTGCTGACTGAGATTAAACCACGACAGATGCCAGAGCCAGCAACAGATGCCCAGAGCCTGGGGAAGAAGCACAGGTCAGCAGGAGAGCACCTGAAGAACAGCACACAGGAACTCCAGCCAGTAAGACAGCTTCATCGGGGGCCCAACTTAAATGCCTCTATGCAAACGCACATAGCATGGGGAATAAACAAGAGGAGTGAGAGACGTGCGCATGCCTGCAGGGCTATGATCTTATTGGCATCACGGAGACATGGTGGGATGGCTCCTATGATTGGAGTGTTGGAATGGAAGGATACAGGCTCTTTAGGAAGGACAGGCAGGGGAGACAAGGAGGGGGTGTTGCCCTCTATGTTAATGACCAGCTGGAGTGCATGGAGCTCTGCCTGGGGATGGATGAGGAGCTGACTGAGAGCTTATGGGTCAGGATTAAAGGGAAGGCAGGGACAAGTGACATTACGTTGGGGGTCTGCTACAGGCCACCTGACCAGGAAGACCGAGTGGATGAGGACCTCTAAAGACAGATGGGAGCAGCCTCAAGTTCACAAGCCCTGGTCCTCATGGGGGACTTCAACCACCCTGATACCTGTTGGAGGGACAACATGGCAGGGCATAAGCAATCCAGGAGGTTCCTGGAATGTGTCAATGATAACTTCCTTGTTCAAGTAACAGAGGAGCCAACGAGGAGAGGTGTTATGCTGGATCCTCTTCTCACCTACAAGGAGGGGCTGGTGGAGAATATGAAGCTCAAGGGCAGCCTGGGCTGCAGTGACCACGAAATGGTGGAGTTCAAGATCCTTAGGGCACCAAGGAGGGCACACAGCAAGCTCACTACCCTGGCCTTCAGGAGAGCAGACTTTAGCCTTTTCAGGGAGCTGCTTGGCAGAGTGCCATGGGATAAAGCCCTGGAGGGAAGAGGGGCCCAAGAAAGCTGGGTAATATTCAAGGATCACCTCCTCCAAGCTCAGGAGCGATGCATCCCAACAAAGAGGAAGTCCGGCAAAACTGCCAGGAGGCCTGCCTGGATGAACAAGGAGCTCCTGGACAAACTCAAGCACAAAAAGGAAGCCTACAGAGGGTGGAAGCAAGGTCAGGTAGCCTGGGAGGAATACAGAGAAATTGTCCAAGCAGCTAGGGATCAGGTTAGGAAAGCTAAAGCCCTGATGGAATTCAATCTGGCCAGGGATGTCAAGGGCAACAAGAAAAGATTCTATAGGTACGTCGGGAATGAAAGGAAGACAAGGGAAAATGTGGGGCCTCTCTGGAATGAAACGGGAGACCTGGTTACCCGGGACACGGAGAAGGTGGAGGTACTCAATGACTTTTTTGCCTTGGTCTTCACTGGCAAGTGCTCGAGCCTCACCACCCAAGCTGCAGAAGGCAAAGGCAGGGACTGGGAGAATGAAGAGCTGCCCATTGTGGGAGAACATCAGGTTCAAGACCATCTAAGGCACCTGAAGGTGCACAAGTCCATGGGACCCAATGAGATCCATCCGCAGGTCCTGAAGGAACAGACGGATGAAGTTGCTAAGCCACTGTCCATCATATTTGAGAAGTCGTGGCAGTCCGGTGAAGTTCCCACTGACTGGAAAAGGGGAAACATAACTGCCACCTTTTAAAAAGGGAAAAAAGGAAGACCCGGGGAACTACAGGCCAGTCAGCCTCACACCTGTGCCTGGGAAGATCATGGAGCAGATCCTGCTGGAAGCTATGCTAAGGCACAGGGAGGACAGGGAGGTGATTCAAGACAGCCAGCATGGCTTCACCAAGGCCAAGTCCTGCCTGACTAACCTAGTGGCCTTCTAGGATGGAGTGACTACATCAGTGGACACAGGAAGGACTACAGGTGTTGTCTATGTGGACCTCTGTAAGGCCTTTGACACGGTCCCCCACAACATCCTTCTCTCTAAACTGGAGAGGTAGGGATTTGATGGGTGGACTTTTGGGTGGATGAGGAATTGGTTGGATGGTTGCATCCAGAGGGTAGTGGCCAACAGATGGAGACTGGTGACGAGTGGCATCCCGCAGGGGTCTGTATTGGGACCAGTACTGTTTCATATCTTCATCAAGGACATAGACAGTGGGGTTGAGTGCACCCTCAGCAAGTTTGCAGATGACACCAAGCTGAGTGGTGCAGTCGACACTCCAGAGGGACAGGATGCCATCCAGAGGAACCTGGACAAGATTGAGAAGTGGGCCCGTGTGAACCTCATGAGTTCAACAAGGCCAAGTGCAAGGTCCTGCACATGGGTCGGGGCAACCCCCGGTCTCAATACAGTCTGGGGGATGAAGGGATTGAGAGCAGCCCTGCCGAGAAGGACTTGGGGGTACTGGTGGATGAAAAGCTGCACATGAGCCAGCAATGTGCACTCGCAGCCCAGAAGGCCAATCGTATCCTGGGCTGCATGAAAAGAAGCGTGGCCAGCAGGTCAAGGGAGGGGATTCTGCCCCTCTCCTCTGCTCTGGTGAGACCCCACCTGGAGTACTGCGTCCAGCTCTGGAGCCCTCAGCAGAAGAAAGACATGGACCTGTTGGAGCGGGTCCAGAGGAGGGCCACAAAAATGATCAGGGGGATGGAACACCTCTGCTATGAAGAAAGGCTGAGAGGGTTGGGGTTGTTCAGCGTAGAGAAGAGAAGGCTTTGGGAGACCTTCTTGCAGCCTATCAGTACTTAAAGGGAGCTTATAAAAAAGATGGCAGCAAACTTTTTAGCAGGGCCTGTTGTGACAGGACGGGGGGGAATGGCTTTAAACTAAAGGGGGGGTAGATTTAGACTAGATATAAGGAAGAAATTTTGTACGCTGAAGGTGATGAAACACTGGTACAGGTTGCCCAGAGAGGTGGTGGATGCCCCATCCCTGGAAACCTTCAAGTTCAGGTAGGATGGGGCTCTGAGCAACCTGATCTAGTTGAAGATGTCCCTGCCCACGGCAGGGGTGTTGGACTAGATGACCTTTAGAGGTCCCTTCCAACCCAAACTATTCTATGGTTCTATGATGCTAGTCCAACCCGCCGTGCAATTTTTAAAAATGGGTGCAATGTTTCCCTTTTTCCAGTCACCAGGGACTTCACCTGACTGCCATGATTTTGCAAATATCATGGAGAGTGGCTTGGTAACTATATCAGCCAATTCCCTCAGGACTCTGGGATGCGTCTCATCAGGTCCCATAGACTTCTGCATGTTCAGGTTCCTCAGGTGGTCACAAACCTGATCTTCTCTTACAGTGGGAGGGACTTTGTTCCCCCAGTCCCTGCCTTGCAGTCCATCCACTCAACAGGTGGGGGAAGAGAGGTTGTTAGTGAAGATTGAGGCAAAAACATTATTGAGTACCTCAGCCTTCTCCTTGTCCTTTTTTACCAGTTTGCCAGTCTTGTTCATCAGGGGGGTAAGCTTTCTTTGACCTTCCTTTTCTGGCTGACATACCTGTAGAAGCCCTTCTTATTATTTTTTGCATCCCTTGCAAGTTCAGCTCCAGCTGCACCTTGGCCTTCCTGACCCCATCCCTACACAACCGAGCAGCGTCCCTATACTTTTCCCAGGATACCTGTCCCTGTTTCCACTGCCTGTGCATTTCCTTCTTGCCTTTTAGTTTGACCAACTGGTCTTGACTCAGCCATGCTGGTCTATTGCTTTCCTTGCCTGATTTCTTACACCTGGGGATTGAGAACTCTTGCGCTCTATGAAAAACGTCCTTAAAGATCTGCCAGCTCTGTTCTGCTCCCTTGTCCCCAAGGGCACTTTCCTAGGGGGTTGTATTGACTAACTCCTTGAACAGCTAGAAGTTTGCTTTCCTAAAATTCAGGGTCCTGACTTTACTCTTCACCTGACCCATATCCCTCAAGACTGTGAACTCCACCAGTGCATGATCACTACAGCCCATGCTGCCTCCAATCTTGACGTCACCGATTAGCTCACTTGCATCGATGACCATCAGGTCCAGTATTGAATCCCCTCTGGTAGGGCTGTCTATTACCTGGCCTAGGAAGTTATCCTCAATGCACTCCAGGAGTCTCCTGTATTGCCTACAGCTTGCCGTGCTACTTTTCCAGCAGGTGGTTGAAGTCCCCCAGCCGGATGAGAGCCTGGAAGCACGATGCCTCCTGTAGCTGGAGTAAGAAGGCTTTGTCAATAGGCTCCCCTTGATTGGGCAGCCTGTAGTAAACACCAAACACAAGGTTCCCTTTGTTGCCTCGGTCTCTAATTTTTACCCATAAGCTTTCAACCTGCTCGTGGCTATTCTTCAGAGACAGCTCTTCACAATCTATCCATTTCTTGATGTAAAGGGCAACGCCTCCACCCCTCCTTCCTCGCCTGTCCCTTCTGAACAGCCTGTAGCCATTGATAGCCGCACTCCAGTTATGTGATTTGTCCCACGAAGTTTCAGTAATGGCAACTAGGTTATAGCTTTCTAGCAGCACTGTGGCTTTCAACTCCTGTTTGTTGCCCATGCTGTGTGCATTGGTGTAGAGGCACCTCAGCTGGACTGTTGGCCATGCCACCTTCTTAGAGAAACACACCTTAATTCCTTTGAGGTATTTCCCTGGTGTTTCCCTGTTGGCTATATATATATATATATAAAAAAAAATAATATATATACATAATATATATATTTCCCTGTTGGCCATATATTTTAATATATAATTATATATATATATTTTTTATTTTGCCTG
The DNA here is from genome assembly GCF_965638725.1 of Aptenodytes patagonicus. Taxonomy (NCBI): domain Eukaryota; kingdom Metazoa; phylum Chordata; class Aves; order Sphenisciformes; family Spheniscidae; genus Aptenodytes; species Aptenodytes patagonicus. Next base: position 183,236,130 of record NC_134949.1, on the reverse strand, counting down.
AGTTATCTTGGTTTTCCACAGCTTGGATTCATATATGACTTTCAATATTCTGTCAGGCTTTTTATTATATCTGCTCACTAGTTTTCTGTGTATACATAGACTATGCTTAAGATTTGTTCTTTTATCTATGTTTAGAGATGAGTGATCGATCCAATATTTGGAGAATGGAAAGGGTAACATCGACTTCAATCTAATACAGGATGATGAATGACCACACACCACTGTCTATTCAGTAGAAAGAAGTGCAAGATGGTTTAGTGGCTACCTTATAATGCAAGGACAAAATGGATCCTTTTATCTGTACGTAGCATTACAAAAAAATCATAATTTGCTTGTTCAAATACATGTTAAATCGAAATTTCCTGTTCAGAATAATGTGAGACAGTTAGGGTTGATGTAGAAATGTCCAAATGTTTGTCTTTGGTAATGTTAAATTTCCACCAAATAGTAAATGTTATACAGTATATTTGTAAGGAGCAAATACTCAAAAACATAAGCCCAGGTTTATACTAAAAATGTTTTATGGCTATACCTATGACACCCTTGTCTGTAAATGAAGGGGCTCTGATAAAGAATGTAAATGAAATAATTTGTATGGAGAAAAAGCTTTTGCTTGTTTGAATGGCTGCTACATGTTGACTATGAAACAAACCCCAACTATCAGCTAAAAACTTCTTTTGACATAACTGACATCCACAGTAGGAAGTAAAAATTCTACAGTGAATAGAAGGTCTAAGTGTGAAAATAGTTTATTTATATGGAAGAAGAAATGACAGAGATAGTTAGGACACAGATATATGTACTGACATTTGGTAGAGTCACATTTGAGTGAATTCACTCCCATACTGTACCTGAGAAAAAAACTGTAAACAAAAGGTGAATATAATTAAAGGGTGAATATAATTAAAGAAACAAGAGCTTTATCCTTATCACAGCAGGGTCAATTCAGATGTTGCTCAGGAGCAACTCTTATTACCGTAGAATTTGAGCTTCTGGCTTGCTCATTTCTTTCTACCTTTTACTGTTAGATACTAAATCTTGCACATGGAGCACCAACAATGTTATCCAAAATATTTTTGAGAAAGAAAATGCTAGTGTCAAGTTTCTTTTATTTCCACATCACAACATAACTTATAATGCTGTCAGTTAATTTCACTGCATAATTTCAGAACAGGGCTTCTCAACTTGTACATGAATATCCTTAGAAAGAGGTGCCTGAAGTTAGGCACCCAAGTAAGTCTTAGTTTCAAAAGTGCTGGGATACTCCCACAGCTTGTATTAGGAGCAATAGTGAATTTTACATGCCCTAATAGATACTCCTGTGTTAAGGGAATTTTATTTCTAATGAGAGATAGCTAGCAGTTGATTAAACCCTGAAGCAAGAAAGCTTGGGGGTTTTTTTTGTACGTTACATAACTGTAGAGTTTATTATCCGTAAAATATTATCTACTATAAAAATCTAGTCCTTTGAGTTCTGCTAGGCTTTTGGCACCTTTAGTATCACAGTAATATATCGGAAGATGTATTTGTCAAAAGGATGAAACATGAAGAATCAAGAGAGATCTGTATTAGAGTGCCTGTACACAATTCTAGAAGGATGAGAAACAAGCAAAAAGAACTGGAAAAAAATGCTGCTAAATGATGGTGGTTGTGATCTTGTGGGCATAATTGAAGCCTGGTGAGAAGATTCTTATGACTGGGATGTCAATAGAGATTAGTACAATCTATATAAAAGAAAGGTGGAAAGGTATATTTATGGAGCAAATAAAAAATATTTACAATCCCAGCAAGCCACAGATTAGTAGTGATAAGTGCCAGGGTAAATTTTTCTAACTGGGATACAAAGACTGGAAGGAAAAAGAAATTACAGTGTGTGATTGACATAGATGATAAGGTTTGGAAGAAAAAGAAAACAAGGTCAGTTCAAACTGACTTTTGCATGCTCAGAAACCCAGGATATTTTTGATACTTAAAAACAAATGCATATTTGTTGGGCAATAAATATGCAAAACCATGAAACATGAAAGAAACTATGATACTGGATTTTTATAAAATAAAAATAAAATCTTGCATTTACTTCTTTTAGAAGAAAACTGAAGTTAATGCGTGCCCATCATTCAAGAATCTAAAACTTCCTAGTGAAAATGAAAATTAAGGGTACCATTAAGAAATCAAGTTTTAATTAAGGCATATAAAACACAAAGGCTGTTAAGAAATAATATTAAACTCTACCACAGTGGAATACGATACAATTAAAATATAAGAAACAATAGATGTTTTCAAAGAATAATATAAGGAACAGGAGTTGGTTAATGCAATTTCACAAATGGATTCTCATTAACTTTGATTAAACAGAAAAATAGGCATTTGGAAACTAGAAAAAAAAAAATACAGAATCATGCTGCTAGAAAAGATTTCAGCATATCATCTGAGTTTTGTTCGTTTTCTTCTTTTTTCTTTTTTTTTTAATAAAAAGTTTGCTATACTTCTGAATTTTAAATATGAAGAAAACAGAATGAACATTTTAATTAGCTTTTGCACAGTCTACCTTCCCTGAATCAGTTTCTTTGACAAAGAACGTATCTTGAGAGAAAAAAAAAAAAAAATCCAACCATGTTTTAAAAATTCCACAACAGATGTTGACAAGTTATTCTGATAATTACCTACCATATATGGTTAAATATTATTCCTAGCCACTGTTTTCTAAGATAGAATTCTTCATTGCACAAATACAGTCTGCCTTCTTCATTTAGAAATGCTGAAATTACCATTTGCCTCCATACTGTTTCCTTGTGACCAATTTGTGAAAAGGTCCAAAATCATTAAAATCTTGTAGTTAGTCTGTGAATAGTGATCTGTTTCATTTATCACTTCACAAAACCTTAATATCAGTATACATTCTAAAGTAACAATTTTGTATTTTCTTCAGGTTATTGAAAAATATATGAATTACAAATGTTGAAATGCAGTGGTTTTCAATCGATTATAGAGAAATGATAGCATTGGTATTTTTTTGTGAAAACTTGGTCTGCTTTGTCATGAAGAAAAACCTGTAAAATATTTAAATCAATACATATTAGTCTCCTAATTAGATCAGATAAGTATTTGAGTAAAGCAGGAAAAATATTGTAAGCATATATATCAGAAAATTTTTCAGAGGAAATGATCATTTATCTAACAAAAGATGAAAAAGAAAAAAAAGAAAATGGAAAAATTGATTTATGAAAAAAAATTACTTGCTTTTAGTAAAAAAACCAGAAAAAAATCCCCTCAGTAGTGCCTCAACATGTAGGCAACTATAAAATAAAATTGATTAATATTCAAGATTCTACTCAGTTAACTTTGTTACAACGTTTTCAGTGGTCATCCAGCTTGGGAAATGCATTTTGAGCAGGCTGCTACAAAATGAAAGGCAAATCCCCCAAAGAACAGAAATGGCTTCATAACTTTGAAGAAAGGAAATCTCATTAATTTTGATCATTCAACAGTTAGTTTTTATTCCTAAAATGCTATTGTTTTACTTTTCAAAATGAAGTGCATTTGATGATGCAGAGAATGAGCAAATTTGCAGTTCCTCTGACTAAACTTATTTCCTCACATGAGCCAGCTAATATTAACAACAATAACAACAAAGAAAGAAAAATATATTCCTTTGTTCATCTGTCATTTTCCTAGAAATGCTATTTTTCTAGTGAGTTGTCTTTTTCAAACTGGATGGAAGACAACGGACTTTTGGTAATCTTAAAGTTTTTTCAGTAGGAAGATGATACATGGCTTAAAACACAATAAAAAACCTGTCCTTTGATGTATGATTAAATATTTTTCTCCATGGTCTTCCATCAGAAAAAAGTGAATTTTGCACTTACTATATGCTCTGTCTTTGTGCAGGCTCATGTCTGCTGTCATATTCTGAACAATTGTGAGTATAGATTATATGGTCATAAACACTGTAATTTTGCTGAAGTAATTCAGATAAGACAGCCAAGAGTATCCCATAGAAATAGATTCTGACTGAAACTGAAAAGCAATAAGAAATTATTAGGTATTTCAGTAGACATAGCAACTAGTGGTATTAGAAGTAAACAGGTTTAAATTCAAAGCTATTAAAAAAAGAAATAATCCAAGTATGCTGATATTGTCTGTAAAAATTTGCAGGTAAAGAAACCCCCATTTCTTTAAAATAGAAACTTTTTTTTTTTTCTTTACAGGACATTTCAAAACAAAATAATGTAGCAATTTCCTTACAACTTTGCCCATATCTAGAATTACACAAATTCAGTCATTTCCACATCTGAAAATAATAGGCTATTTCAGAACTCCTTTGAATACTATTTCAGTTATAGTATGGTTTTTGACAATACAGTTCAAATAAGTATGTTTATTAACCAAGAAATTAAAAATAATCTTAGAGTGGTCTAATGAAAATTAGCTGTATTTAGTTGACAATACTTTATTTTGTAAAAATAATATAAAATAAAACTAAAACAATTCTGGATTATCCTGAGTTTTTGAGAGGAATCACTAAGAAGCTACTGATTGAAATGACAGTGAAAGATTATGGTAGCATTTAGCAGCCAATCTTTCTGTAAGCATTTCAAAATCTCACCTAATATTTAAACAAAAGCTTTTTAGTCATCTGCATGGTTGACTTTGACAGGTTAAAATCTTGTCCTACCAGTCATTTTTGAGTACTTCATCCTTTTTTTGAAAACTGGTGCATCTACCATCCATTTTTCCACTGACTTAATTTTTTATTTTTTAATTTATTTGTTGATTACTATCTCCCATTCTATCTACAGTCCAGTCATAAATTAAATACAAAAAATAACAAACTCCTTTTTACTTTCTACATGACAGCTGACTATATATGTGTGCTTTGACTTGCATAACCTTTGTCTTTTTTTTCTCCTAAATTTTTGCAAATAATGTGAATATACATTTCAAGACAAGAAAGACAATTTATTTATTAAATTATTTATTTAAGGACTAGTATATATGAAGCATTTATATTTTGTAATGGTGAGTATGAAAAAGATTTCTTCTCACTATAAAGACCAGTGACTTCTGAACTGAACTCAGAATCAAAAGAGGAAGTTTGAAACAATTCACTGTACCTATTTCAAGCCGGTTTGCCAATTGCTAACTGGAGAAACACAGACTCTCAGAAGATCCAGAGAAACACTTTTAAACAGACAGACATTTGTAAATGTGGATTTCAATGATAACAGGATTTTTTTTTTTAATAAGCCAGGCAACTATGGGACATGATCCACTATGTCCTGTAGTTAAATTTCACTGACTGCCCCAGGAAGACTTCCTTCGTAATATCAGGCCTTTTAAATTGTCACATTTATTTGACAGCCACTGGAAGATGAAATCTATGCATAGATCTGAAAAATTACTCAAGTTGATACATCCTGATTTATTGCCACAGGCTTGAATTTGAAAAATGGTATTTTCACTGGAATTTGTTTTTCATTTTGTCTGCTTTCCATTCAAGTCTACTGCTGCAATAAAAGAATCAGATTTCTTTTCCTCAGTTTATGAAGAAAAACCCATCATGTTGAAACTCTGTATATTTGACCATGACCATAGCATATCATTAGGCCTTTTCTTTTGAGTTATGTGAAGTTTGATTGCATTTGATTATCAATTGAAAATGTTCACTGCTAATAGAATTAATAGGGAATTTGATGCTTTAAAAAAAAAAAAAAATGTCTAGAAAGTCTGCTATTCAGTTGATTTTATTACTATTGGAGTATTTGAGTGACATGTGAAACTTTCCTACCCACTGAATGATAGAATCATTTCTATTGACATAAAATATTTTTGTAAGTATACTGCAACCAGGGGAAAAATGTCAAAGAGTATTTGTCATCCATCCTTTGAATTATTAAATGCTATCTCCCTCACTGCAAACAGATGACAGGCAGCCATTCTCGATGGCAGGAGTCTCTAAAATGGCAGGTGAGAATTGCTCTAGTAGAGGAAAACAATGCTTCTTAAAGGTCTGTTTTTAAAGGAATTTTTTTGGCAGAAATATTAACAGGGTAGCTGATGAATGATTAGATAAGTCAGAAAAATGGAAGCATAGTATCACAAATATTTAGGGGGGAAAAAGGGGAGCACTTTATGGGCTGTGGTAGCTAAAGACAGGAAAAGGGTAGAAGCACGGAACTGAGTGCAGGGCCTGTGTGGTCTGTAACTTTAAGACTACATGGTACCTTTAGCCTACCAGAGAATCACCCTAGGCAATGCCTATAGTGGCAAGTAATTTGGCTTAATAGAAACAGACCAGAAGATTGAATGATTGCTTCTAAGGTCCTGACATCTACACAATTTTTAGTTTAGTGTTTTTACGTCAAACTAGATATAGTCTGATTGGTAGGACTGAACATCCCTCAAACAATTGGCCAAAGATGTTCAAAAGTCCAGCCATTGATTCAAAGGTCCTTTTTCTCCATTAGGGTGAGGAGCACATTTTGTATGTATTTGGAGAAGAGTTTGCAGATCCTTTTCCTCCAAAAGAAATCTAATTCACATGTACCAAAACTTTTCCATGAATTGAACCTGGTAAGTGGGGACAATCAGTGAATTTATTACAAAACAGCTAAAATATTCAGACATATCCCTGTGCTGCTTCTAAAATCAGTGGTGAAATGAAACAAAAAATACTGTAAAATAATCTATAACTCTCGTTGGATGACTCTGTTTCATCCTGCTCTCTCCAGAGGGACTGTACAGAGACATTGTACCCTTCCTCCCTTGCCACTTCTAGCTCCTCTCTTCTGTCTCATCCCCTTCACTATGAAATTTCAGCTGTAGATGATAGTGATTAAATAACCACCTACAATCTTCTGTTATGGTTTGTGATGTCATTAGAACTCCTCTGCAGAATTGATTGATTACTTAGCATTGCGAACCATTTTTTGAGGGTGATACCTCTGAAAATAAATCAGGTTTATTTCAACTGCTGCTACATGATAGAGACTTATGTTCTATTTTATGAGTTTTAATACATGCAATACCATGCTTTCACATTATTCTGTGAATTATTTTAGTTCATATTTCTTTTCTGTTAAAGAATATATTGCAATAGCTCAACAAACCTTGAGCTACAAACTATTCCTAAAATCAGTGAGATTTATAAACCTGAAGTTCTTTGTGTTGCTGATTAATAAAGATAACTTTTAGATAAATTTAAGCATTGTCTCAGTGTCTTGCAAAATAAGATTCCATTAAATAAATTTGACATACCCGAGTTTAGAATCTGTTAATATGAGTTTAAAGTATAAACATGTTACACAACCTGGCAAGTTAGTTTTAGGATGCAGACGAGAGAAAAAGATTTAGTTTCAAAAGTGTTCTGGTAACTTACACTTTTGTTAGTGAATTTAATTCATACAGCTGAAGTACTTCTTGGAGTGTGAAAAGCAATGATCAGGAATGTAAGTATTTGGGTTATGTTGAATGAGTATATGTAAGATTGAACTTCTGCCTCTTCAGGTTAATTCTCTCTGCTCTTATAAAACAGATGGCATATTTGGAAATACTTGTTGACTGGTTTTTTATGTTTTTAGACTTTTATTCTAACTTCTTACATTCCCATTTTTACATTGTAAAACATATATTCATGAAGTCTCTGTCAGGGCCTGGAGCGCACTCCTTTTGTTGTGGGCTCACCCTGGATGGCAGCTCAGCCCCATGTGGCCGTTCATGCACTCCCCACAGTGGGATGGGGAGAATCAGAAGGGCAAGAGCAAAAAAACTCATGGGTTGAGACAAAGACAGTTTGATAGGTAAAGCAAAAGCCACGCACGCAAGCAAAGCAAAATAAGGAATTCATTCACTACTTCCTATGGGCAGGCAGGTGTTCAGCCATCTCCAGGAAAGCAGGGCCCCATCATGCATAACGGTTACTTGGGAAGACAAACGCCATCACTCTGAACATCCCCTCTTCTTCCTTCTTCCCCCAGCTTTTATTGCTGAGTATGACATCATATAGTATGGGATGTCCCTTTGGTCAGTTGGGGTCAGCTGTCCCAGCTGTGTCCCCTCCCAACTTCTCATGCACCCCAGCCAGAAGCAGAAAAGGCCTTGACTCTGTAAGTACTGCTCAGCAATAACTAAAACGTGGGTGTTAACTCCATCCCAGCCAGGCCCAGGACACCCTTGTAAGGAGTTTAACTGGCCACCTTCAAGGCCAGCTTGCTGATGAGGGAGAGTGGGTTTAGACGCCTCAGCTCGCCTTGGGAGAAAAAAAATAATTGGAAGAAGCCTCTGGAAGGCCCCACTGAGCTGCTCTGCTAAGAAGCCTCAGCAAAAGCTCCCCTTTCTTTCACTTGGTAGCTGCTTTTAAGCAGAGGCTGTCATGTTTGATACCAACCTGAGCCAGGTTGCAATGGTGCTGCAGTCATATGCATGCCTGGCCATGTACCCCATTGGTCTGGACCCTGGCCTTGACCAGCAGATTGACCAGCTTGACCTCAGACATGCCTCAGCATTAAGGACTTGCCTGGTGACCACTCGACTGTCTGATCCCAGTCGGTGTTTCTGGACCTGACCATGACTCACTGCCTCCACTTCCTGGCTTGACCCCAGACCTGCCCCATCAGTAGGGACTTGCCTGGTGATCTGAACTCTCTGCTGAATCTGGCTACTGCCCCTGTGCTACTGCCCCGCTCTCCTTGCCTGGGTGCTGTGGGATGGAGCCCTGCTCCTGCCAGCCATGTTATCACCCACAGCTCCCTTGCCTTTGCTGCTCCCTGACACTCCCATACCGACAGCAAATGATGAATGTGACATTCAACCAACACAGCTGAAAGTAACAAGACTCTGAAAAACTTGCTTTCATGAGATGATGGCCAACATACATAATAGAATGATTGCTGTAAAATGTTAGATGAACATATGGAGAATGAGAAAGAATTTTTCAGGACAAAAGGGGTGCATGTGGTGAGGAACAGATGGACAGATAGATCAATCGATCGATCAATCTGAAGTGAACATCTGAGGAATGGGAACCTCTCAGCAACCTCTGTGCAGTGAATATAAGGAACAACTAAGAAAGAGGAAAAAAAATAATGTGAACTACCTGATTTTATGATACAGTCGGATCTATTTTCTCTGAAAAGCAAAACTGTGATATCCAAAAAGAGATAGTAAATACATGATACTAAGTTAAGAACAGTAAATCTCCTTGATAGTTAATATTCATTCAAAAGATAATAGGGGAACTAAAAAAATATATTGCTTTCAAATCAATAATTTTGTGGACATCAAAGAAACCTGCATAAAAGTGACTCAGGTACCTAAGTTGAAAAAATCCTGAGGTACATCCTGGACAGGTGACCAGTCCAGACAAATGGGAGACCAAAACAGTGGGTCAATGCTGTAATATAGACCCAGTGCTTAACATAAATGCATCTGTGTATAAAAGGACATAAGAAGTAGTGTCAGGAGAATCAAAATTAAGATATTTATCATAGAAAGATAAAATCCTTTGAAATAAGAAAAGGACAAGCAGGAAATAGATTTTTTTTTTTAATTATTATTTCTCTTAATTAGTTGTAGAGTATCACTTGAAAATGTCAGGCAGCAAATTTAAAATTTCTGGATAAATTTTCTGGATAACAGAAACAAACAAAGGGGAGGAGGATGTTATGTACTGTAGGAGGGATACATTTTTGCTAATCAGGATATGGTCCCAAAACAAAATCAATTACCTGCTCAGTTTTGAATAAGATTAATGAGAATAAATATGCAAAGGCTTGCTATTAAAATGACTAAATGGTAGTATATCTCACCCTGTTTACTGCAGTCATATTCAGGAATCAGCCAATCTCCATCTGACAGTTTTGAAATTTCAAATCCAATACCAGGTATTTTGAGCAGACCTATTTAGCATATAATTTAACAATGGTATAGAATTGAAAAATGGTTATTTAGGACTTATATGTAAGAAGAGAAAAAAATGGTTAGGGTCAGATCTGGCAGTGTGACCACCACCAATATGCACTAGAAGAAATCAGACAGGAAAGGAAAATAAGTGGAAAGGGGGGCACAACACAATTTTGAGTGCATTAAAAATTGATTATGATAAATGAAACCAATATGTTTTATAACCTTTTTGGGAAATATGAGAAATAGAAAAGATAACTTTTATTTAAAATTCAGATTTTAATGCAATGTTACAGGGGAAATTTGTTAAAGTGGAAACACTTTAATACAATGCAGGTAAAGTAACTAAAGAGCATACGACAAAAAGGAACTGCTAGTCGTCAGGGAACTAAACAGTGGAATTTCCCAAGAAATAACATCGGCTAATTTAATATCTTCATTAATGATCTTATCATAAAAGTAAATTTATTTGCTGAAAACACTTTATGAGATATCATTGATATAAAAGAAGACTATGATGTCATTAATAATGACAATGAATGAATATAATAATAAATTGAAAGGCAATAACATAAAATGCACCGTCCTGGAACAGAGACTGAAGATTTCTGCTGTAAGCAGGGATCTAATAATCTGGAAATGACTGAGAAAACAACATCTGATTGTTGATATCAGTACCCAGTAAAGTCATAATACATATGAGATGAGATGTATTATGCAAATATGTAAAGACAGGTACATGTAATATTTATCAATAGGTAATTCCTATTGATCTTAAGAATTGTATTTGCAATACAGTTATGATACTCCACATTTAGAGAAATTAATTTAACTTACTACAAGTAAATTAAAAAAGCAATTAATATATACTACTTCTACAACTTAGTATGGGAAAAGACTGGGATAGACTGGGAAAGTGTCCTGGTTTCGGCAGGGATAGAGTTAATTTCTTTTCTAGTAGCTGGTACAGTGTTTTGGATTTAGGATGAGAACAAAGTTGATAACACACCGGTGTTTTAGTTGTTGCTAGGTAATGCTTACACTAGCCAAGGACTTTTCAGCTTCCCATGCTCTACTGACTGAGGAGGCTGGAGGTGCACAAGAAGCTGGGAGGGGGCACAGCCAAACTGGCCAAAGGGACATTCCATACCATGTGACGTCATGCTCAGTACATAAACTGGGAAAAGCTGGCCGGGGGGGCCGCTGCTCGGGGACTGGCTGGGCATCGGTCGGCGGGTGGTGAGCAATTGTACTGTGCATCACTTGTTTTGTGTATTATTATTATTATTATCATATTATTATTATTATTATTTTATTTCAATTATTAAACTGTTTTTATCTCAACCCACGAGTTTTTCTCACTTGTGCTCTTCCAATTCTCTCCCCCATCCCACCGGGTGGCGGGGAGTGAGTGAGCGGCTGCGTGGTGCTTAGTTGCCAACTGAGGTTAAACCATGACAGAAAGTATGGGAAAACATATAGAAACAGATTAAAAGAGGTTGAGCATCCAAAATAAAGGCTGAGGGAGGATGTGCTTACCATTATAAATACACCCATAGAGTACACCACTAATCAGAGCTATTTCAACTAAGAGACAAGGATGGCACAAGCACAAATTAGTATAAACTATCAAAAAATAAAGTAATGCTGGAATTTGGAAGATAGTATCTAAATAACATAGAGGAAGTTGAGAACAAATATCTACTTGCATTAGTGGAGCAAAAAATACATTATGTGATATAAAGATAGAGATAAATCAGTTCATTTAAAGACTATATGATGGTCCTTGGATCTCATAGCATGTAAGTGCAGTGATGCACATTGAGATAAACAGTTTGAATTAATCACACTCTTTTACGGATTATATGATTTTTTTTAAAGTGTTCTGAGCTTTCCGTAAAACAGTCTGAAAAACAACATTGTATGCTAGTTATTTGGAGAAAATAAGCTGGACAGCAGGGAAAAAAAAGGAAGAACAGGAACAAGAAAGCTCTGGGGTCAAGATTAAGACAGGCAGATCACTTACCAATTGCTGTAGCAGGCAAAAGAGATTCATTGTGGGGAAATTAACATTATTTATTGCCAATCAAAATAAATATTAATTACTGATTTGGGTAGGGGTGAAAAAAAAACCTAAAAAAAAAACCCCAGACATTTACACCTTTCCTCTCTTTTTGTATTTAAAGCATAGATTTGATATATAAAACATAAGGCTCAACTTCACTCCAACACACCTTGTTATCATCATGGATTACACTCAGTCCCTTCAGTGAGTCAACAGATGGCACTGGGGGTTGCACTGGGTGGGGGTTGCAGTCTGGATGTAGCAGATCCTCTCGGCTGCTCCTTCCTTCCCATTCTTTTCCTATGCTCCAGCATGTGTTCTCCAGAAGACTCACTCCTTTTGGGGTGCTCCAGTGTGGGCTCATCCCTGAGCTGCAGTCCCTTTGGAAGGTATACTGCCCTGCCATGCAGCACCTCCTGCTCCTCTGACCTTGGTGTTCCCCATGTTGTTTCACATTCTTTTTGTTCCCTCTTCCTCTCTATCAGTATTTTCTGCCCTTTCTTAAATACCTTTTCACAGAGGCACCACCAAGTTCACTGATGGGCTCAGCTTTGGCCTGTGGTGAGTCCATTGCAGACCCCGCTGGAACCAGCAGTGTCTGGCAAAGGACAACCCCTGACCTTTTCCCAAAGAGGCCACCCCTGCTACCCCTGGCTACCAAAGCCTTGCCTTATACACTCAATACACCTTCCAACCTGATAACCTTCTACTGTGAAAAGACTACCTTGGTAGATGAGGGGAGAGCAGTGGATACTGTCCACCTTGATTTCAGTAAGGCTTTTGACATGGTCTTCTATAAGATCCTCATGGAGAAGCTGATGAAATAGTGGCTGGATGAGCAGACAGTGAGGTGGATTGAAAACTGGCTGAACGGCTGGGCCCAGTGGGTGATGATCAGTAGCAAGAAGTCTGGTTGGAGGCCAGTAACAAGTGGTGTACCCCAAGGGTCAATACTGGGTCCAATCCTGTTCTAAATCTTCATTAATGAGCTGGATGATGGGGTAAAGTGCACCTTCAACAAGTTTGCTGATGACACAAAACTGGGGATGAGTGCCTGATACATGAGGGATGTGCTGCCATCCAGAGAAACCTCAGCAGGCTGAAGAAATGGTCTGACAGGAACCTTATGAAGTTCAACATGGGGAAGTGCAAGGTCCTGCACCCAGGAAAGAACAACCCCATGCATGAGTATGTGCTGGGGACGAACTGGCTAGAAAGCAGATTTGCAGAAAAGGTCTTTGGAGACCTGGTGGACAGCAAGCTGAACAGGAGCCAGCGCTATGCCTTGCCATAAAGAAGATTAATGATATCCTGGGCTGCATTAGGCAAAGTATTGCCAGCAGGTCAAGGGAGGTGACCTTCCCTTCTACTCAGCACAGGTGAGGCCACACCTGGACTGCTGTGTCCAGTTCTGGGCTCCCCAGTACAAGAGAGACATGGACATACTTCAGAGAGTCCAACAAAAGGTCACAAGGATGATGAAGGGACAGGAACATCTCTCCTATGAGGAAAGGCTCAGAGCTCTGGGACAGTTCAGCCTAGAGAGGAGAAGGCTCAGGGTAGATCTCATCAATGTATATAAACACCTGAAGGGAGGGTGCAAAGAGGACAGAGCCAGGCTCTTCTCAGTGGTGCCCACTGACAGGACCAGGGGCAATGGGCACAAACTGAAACACAGGGGTTTTCTTCTGAACGTCAGGAAACATTTTTTTTACTGTGAGAGTGACTGAGCCCTGGCACAGGTTGCCCAGAGAGGTTGTGGAGTCTCCATCCTTAGAGATATTCAAAGGCATGGTCCTGGGCACAGGGCTTTAAGTAAAGCTTGAGCAGGGGGGTTGGACAGGATGACCTCTAGAGGTCCCTTCCAACATCAACTGTTCTGTGATTCTGTGATTCTATTATCACAGAATAGAATCAGAATAGAATTCACAGATTCTATTATCTGTGTTTTACAGATGGAAAAGTAGGTCAAGTTTCATATTCAGGCTCAATCACTGGGGTAAAACTGTTTTCCAATGGCTGGAGTCTTCTAAGACCAAACACTTTATTTATTTAATATTTGGAATGGGACAGGATTGGGTGTTAGGGTTTAATTAAAACATAAGCTGGTGTGACATAAATGAAAACTGGCATGTGAAGCAGTTGATCTTTTTCGGTCCTATATAGAAGGCTAAACAGTCACTTGCTGACCTTTAGTTTTTTTACACAATCACATGACAGATGAAAAAGTTAACAGCTTTACCAATGGGAACAAGAATTCAGGATTACCTGACATTTTCCATTCCATTCATTTCTTGACATTTTCCATGGTCCTGTCAGAATGTCCGGGTTACGTTTGAGAAAGAGGACTTTTTTTTTTAATACAATGGCATATAACCAGAAACAGAGCTAGAAAATGTTTGTGTACAGGGTTCATGAACAACATCTAGCCAAGCAAGCAATATTGGATTTGTGTCAGGAGTGTAAAATATTTAAAGACAAATAATAGAGGATCGCGGGCGATTCCAGCATAGTGTGTGTGGACAGTTTGGCAGCTCTTAGATTTACAGCACCACGGTTCTATCTGTGTAGGCATAACCCAGTCAAGTTGTTCTACAGCAGGTGTCATAATCGTTTTACAGGGCATTTAAAAAGGAATATGCAACAAGGACACATTTTTCCTACGGAAAGCCATAAATAACAATAAGTTTTTTGAAGAAAGAGTAAAGGGCATTTAGGCTGTCAAAACACATTTCCTTCTCTGTATTTCATTTTCTTCATTGTGCTATATAATCACTGTTTGTTGAATGATTCCGGTGTTTTTCCTTGAATACTCTTGCCTAATAGGTCATTAGATACATTTATTATTCTTCAGAAGCCAAATTACTTCTCAAAGCCAGCACGGATTCATGAGAGGCAGGTCCTGCTTGACCAACCTGATCTCCTTCTATGACCAGGTGACCCACCTAGTGGATGAGGGAAAGGCTGTGGATGTGGTCTACCTGGACTTCAGCAAGGCCTTTGACACCGTCTCCCACAGCATTCTCCTCGAGAAGCTGGCGGCTCACGGCTTAGACAGGTGTACTCTGAGCTGGGTCAAAAACTGGCTGGACGGCCGGGCCCAGAGAGTTGTGGTAAATGGAGTTACATCCAGCTGGCGGCCAGTCACGAGCGGTGTTCCCCAGGGCTCAGTACTGGGGCCAGTCTTGTTTAATATCTTTATTGATGATCTGGATGAGGGGATTGAGTGCACCCTCAGTAAGTCTGCAGACGACACCAAGTTGGGCGGGAGTGTTGATCTGCTTGAGGGTAGGAAGGCTCTGCAGAGGGACCTGGACAGGCTGGATCGATGGGCCGAGGCCAACTGTATGAGGTTCAACAAGGCCAAGTGCCGGGTCCTGCCCTTCGGCCACAACAACCCCATGCAGCGCTACAGGCTTGGGGAAGAGTGGCTGGAAAGCTGCCTGTCAGAAAAGGACCTGGGGGTGCTGGTTGACAGCTGGCTGAACATGAGCCGGCAGTGTGCCCAGGCGGCCAAGAAGGCCAATGGCATCCTGGCCTGTATCAGAACTAGTGTGGCCAGCAGGAGTAGGGAAGTGATGGTGCCCCTGTACTCGGCACTGGTGAGGCCGCACCTCGAATACTGTGTTCAGTTTTGGGCCCCTCACTACAGGAAGGACGTTGAGGTGTTAGAGCGTGTCCAGAGAAGGGCAACGAGGCTGGTGAGGGGTCTGGAGAACAAGTCTTCTGAGGAGCGGCTGAGGGAACTGGGACTGTTTAGCCTGGAGAAAAGGAGGCTGAGGGGAGACTTCATTGCTCTCTACAACTACCTGAAAGGAGGTTGTAGCGAGGTGGGTGTTGGTCTCTTCTCCCAAGTAACTAGCGATAGGACGAGAGGAAATGGCCTCAAGTTGCGCCAGGGGAGGTTTAGATTGGACATGAGGAAAAATGTCTTTACTGAAAGAGTGGTGAAACATTGGAACAGGCTGCCCAGGGAAGTGGTGGAGTCCCCATCCCTGGAGGTATTTAAAAGACGTGTAGATGAGGCGCTTAGGGACATGGTTTAGTGGACATGGTGGTGTTGGGTCGACGGTTGGACTCAATGATCTCAGAGGTCTTTTCCAACCTTAATGATTCTATGATTCTATGATTCTATGATTCTATAACATGAATTTGTTTTGACTTCTGTGTATGCTAGCTTAGAGTGTTATCAGTCAGGTAGGTTCAAAATTATATAATTTCTTTGTGCTGTTTAAATTATGTAGTCATTAAACCGATGTTTATTTTCATATTCACTGTGTGCAAAACAAACTAACCAAGCAACAGAAAAGGTACAGTCACTGTATAAATGGTAAGTTTAAACACTGAAAAAGAGGACAGTGAAACCTAAGGTGTTAAAAGAACTCAAGTCACACAGGTTGGGTCTAATTTCCCATTGGCCAACTGTAAAGTGGATGGATAACACAAAATAAACAAGTTCTGAAGTACTCATCTGTATTAGGGTTGCGTACAGGTAACATTGATAGTAACGGAGAGCCAAGCAATGATATTGAAGTCATAACCTCCTGCACTGGGGAAGACAAAGAAAGAGGCTATTTCCTTTCAGTGAGGTTCTATCATGTCAGGATTGAAGTAATGCACAGAAAAAGGAACTCTCTTATTAATTTAGTTAAAATAACCTAAAACATTATTCATTCATTCGGAAAAACTTTAAGTATTTTTTAAAGGCCCTTGTGCAGTTGTTTCCTTGTATCTAAAGCTTCATTTTTTCATTTAATAACATTTTTTCAGTCGTGTTACTCAGTCTCTCAGTTAGGAAAAAGTGCGCATTTCAGCCTTTCCATGAATTTCCTTGCCAGAATTTCCTTGCATCTCTTTCATAATCCACTCAACCAGGCACCTCGTGTGGCTAACTTAGCTTGTTCAGTCTTTATATGTCTTGTCTTTCTTAGATAAAGGCTTTTGGGACTTACTGGACTTACTCTCCTTCCAGATCTGTGAGAGTAAAACCTTACTATCCTCCTTGGAGAAAAATGGGAGACATCAACCAGCAAATAGATCCTGGTGCTGTTTTCTTTTTTGTTTGTTGTTTGCCCTCCATCCTCTCTACTGCCTTGGATTTAACTCAGGTAGGTTAAAATTGAATACATAAACCAACTATGAAATAATTATGGAAACCAGTGCATGAGTTCCTGATTAGTCATTGGGGTACTACTAAGGTGCTACTCCTAAAGACAATAATATACTAATAGGCCTCAGAAGAAAAGATTCCTCAATTCCTGTTCCAAAGGCAGCTATCATTCACATGGTTTTTAACCAGCCTGTCTGATTTTACTGCACTGTTTCTGAATGAAGGTAATGCACATATGTAAACATGTGTTTACATGTAAACAAACCCAAGATCTTGGCTGGGATAGCTGCCATTTTCCTGAGTGGCTATTTCTTTTTTTTTATTCTAGCATTACTTACTTTTTTCCAAATTGAGTGGCTTAAACATATATTGTATACAAATTTTTTGAAGGTTAATGATAAAAGCCAGGTGTACCCCTACGCAGCTGAGTGCCCTCGGAGATCATGTTCTTTGATTTAACACTCCCTTTCTCACACCAGGAAGCTTGTATTCTTCTTTTCGGTGGGAGGAGGGGAAACAAACCGCAGCCTCATGTGAGAATTCCTTGACTGGTGGAAGACAAAAAGTTGGCTACAGTGAGGCTTAAGATCTCTCACTTCTTGAATGACTGCTGCAACCTTTTTTTAGCTCTTACTGGAGATATCTTCTCCTCAAACTGTACTTAAAAATGAAGAGATACATGTGCATTCTGCTGTGAAGCTTTTGTATTGTCAGCTAGTTCTAAGAGCACTTTCAAAATGCCAACCACAATGGACGGGCAGATGGAAACAGAATGTCATCTAGTTTCTGTCATCTAGTTTCTACATTATAATTAGGCTTGCCTGGGAAAAGGAGATTTGCTCACTCAGTGACAGGTTTAGGAATGTTCATAAGCAGATGCTTAAAAGCCTTTTCCAGTCATACAAGGTGTTTAGATTCTGGATCATGACTTTTTCAAAACACAGTTCAAATGTCTACTATCTACTTAATTTCTGGTTTATATCTGAACCACATCTTTTGGATAGTTTATGCCCCCTTCTTCTTTCTGCTGTGTGTAAAGCTACAATGTATCTGGATGTTTCAAAGCAGTTTGGATTTAACAGTTACAGGTCTCAATTGTGATTTCTCATACTTGCTACCGAAAAGAAAATGTGTATTATTTAGAGCCAGAATCCAAAAGCTATGCCACATAATCAATAGGCAGACATTGGTATTAAGCTTCAGTACAAAATATGGAAATCTAATGTAATATTCTCCCCATCTCTCCACTTTTTTTGGGCGTTTTATGCAGACAAAGACATGTATACCTGGGCTTTTTTTTTTTTCCCTTCCTTTTTCTTTTTCTTTTATTTTTTTTAATGACAGTTACAGAGTAAGGGCAGGCCCCATTTTTATGCATGGAGTTGAAAAAGTACAGGCACAGAAAAGTTTCTGAGAATGTATCAGGCTAGGCTATTGCATAGTATCAAATAAAGGTAAAGCTATGAGCAAATGAGCAAAAAAATAGCCTGCACAGTGTCACAGAGGTCCAACTGAGTATGCGCCAAGCAATTTGTCTTACTATTACTCACACCTGATCTACAAATGTGAACACTCTTGATGATTCAGCAGATCTTAATAAAAGTCCTGTATATTGTGTCACTCCAAAAGGAACTACACAATCAATGGAAAAGAAAAACAGCAAAGGACTGGGTCATTTGACTGTTAAACACAAGGAAATGACTTTTTGCTTTGCACACTTAGACCCTTGCTGCAGGAAAAGTGTATTGTTTGCAGTGGAAAACAACAGAGAATTCACCACCAGGCAAGATTGTGCTTACTCTGTGTTGGGATATACATAGAAATTAATTTCTCATAATCTTCTCTCTCCTGTTTCAGAGAAGAATCGCAGTTTTCTGGAGGCTTATCAAGAAAATACACTAACTGTACTTTTCATCCCCATGTCCCATCCCTGGAAACATTCAAGGTCAGGCTGGACGGGGCTCTGAGCAACCTGATCTAGTTGAAGATGTCCCTGCCCATGGCAGGGAGGTTGGACTAGATGACCTTTAGAGGTCCCTTCCAACACAAACCACTCTATGATTCTATGAGTCAATGTCTAAACCAAAGCACATGAGTGCAAGCTGATAACTGAGACTCTGGTAATCTCTTCTCAAACACTTAAAGTGATTTGTTTAAATGGAGTCAAGTCATAACATCTGAAAGAAGTAATGAGAAGATTATTTCCTATCTCAGTATCACTCTGAAATATCAGACCTAATGCTTATGGAAGTTCTCAGTGTTCCTCAGTTCTCTCTATAAAAAAGTGAGATGTCTGTGAAAATAGGCAGCTGAGTTGAATGTCAAATGCATAAATGCAGTATAAATGCATTAATTTGTCCTTTAGATTGTTAGTCCAATGCTGATTAAAAAATGAAAACCATTTTCTCGATTATTTTTACAGAATTGTTAGAAATAGAAAGATTTGTGATAATTGAATGTCTCTTTACTGATTTGTTTTTCTGTCTGGTGCTAGTGGAGGTGCTGGTATGACAAGTACACAACAGTATGATGAGATACATTTATACATATTGGAAAAATATTGTCTTTCAGCATCTATATCAGAAAGAGGTATCAAACAAATTAAGCAAATAGAATATGACAGAATATAAGATTTTCTTATAAATTTTCCAGTATCCCCATCTGAAACCAAAACTGAAGGAATCTCACATTTATATTAGCTTTTAGAAACAATTTCTTTGCACTGTTTCAGCTTCTTAGAATGCACTACAAAGGAATCTGGCAAAATTCCATTTGGAGTGGTAACAATTTAAAAAAAAAAAAAAAAAAAGAAAAGAACAAAACCTGATCTAACATAACACAACTAATTTATTTTTGCATTTGATGCCAGCTTGCAGGTCAGGTACACAGCGTTTGCAAGAGATGAAGCAAAGCAAATGAGAAAGCTCTTCTGTGACATTCTACATTTCACTGACTCTCCTAATTATCACTGAGCAGTTTGATATCCTACAGCTAAAGATCCAAATCCTGCAACCCATTCTAAGTTATATTCATTAAGAAAGTTTGTACTTCATACAAGATCAAGATGAAAAGTAGGTATTTAAATCCAAGGTACATCCTTTTCAACTGTGTAGGTTTATCTTTATAGGTTTTTACATATTGCTACCATAGGACCTAAACATCTAAAATGCTGTTACTGAGCATACCCAGAAGTCATTGAGTGTTCAGATTAGAAAGGGTCACTGAATCGACATTATTAAATTACTCATATATTTAAAATTTTGCTTTAAATAGCTTTAATTTATAATGTTAAATAAAGACATCATAAACCAGAAAGCTTATAAATACAAATATAAACATATACAAATATATATATATATATATAAAAAAAATACTAACATCCTAAGGCTTCCTTTCCAAAGAGTCTTTCTATTGTTATTCAAAAAGCTTGTATTGTCTCTGATATTTAAATAAAACTAAAATTAATACATAAAAAAATATACATAGGTAATTTGTAAAAGTAACTAGGAATGCAAGATAATCATCCTGAAACAATCAAAACGATCCTTTTCAAAAAGGCTGAACATCTCTCCCCCTATGAATAAAATTCCTTGAGGAGGTCTCAGATGAAGCAATAAAATACTGTGAGGTGTCCAAAATGAAAAATGGCATGAAAATATTGATTTATAGATTAGAATTATTTTTATTTGGTCATTGCTAATTGCTAGTTTTACCAACTTCTCTGTACTGTCATAAGCAACTATTTGGGCATGTTACAGTATACTGCCTCTAAAGTATACAAAACTCAAACTCTGCAAGGGTGCATGCATATGCATGGGTGTTCATGCATGTTTTTATTTAAAATAATTTGTTTTTCTCTTTTATACCCCTGAATAGTGACTTAATTTCTGTTTTCTCCATAAGAAACTCATCATCTTATGTCTTCAGCACACTTCCACATACAGTCTTTGTGCTTGCATTTAAGTGTAGACGACACACCAAGTTGCTCTAAGCAACTAAAACTCTACTTGCAGCTCAGAATAACTGAAATCTATCTCCCACTTTTAAATTGACACTGAACTGGTGTTCAACACTCTAACTTGGAAAAAAGCTAATAAGTAGGTTTATGAGGTTATTTGTTCTATTATTGTTAGAATTCTTTTATTCTTATTCTACTATTCTTTTGCTTGCCTGCTCAAGTATTTATACACACTAGTCTCATAAGTTTCTGGACATTTCTTATTGATTTCTCCTTTTATTTATTGCATCAGAAAGTGATAAGCAACAGTCAAATCCAAATTAGTCCGCTAACAGAGTTTCAACTCATGCAACACTAGTATACCAAAGGCAAACTGTTAATACATTTTTTTAATTTATAAGATGATGTGTTACTTAGAACTGGCGTCTGTAGTCAGACTACACGTAGTCTCTTATCTCCCAGAGGTATTCATAACCATGCCTACTTGACCTGACTTACCTTCTGTAGTTTGATTGTTTCTGTGTGATAATGTACATTGTCTGCTGGAAATACAATACAGCAGAGAGGAAACAGTCTAGGAGGTTCCTGGAGCATATGGAAGAGAACTTCCTGACACAGCTGGTGAGTCAGCCAACTAGGGAAGGCACCCTGCTGGACCTGTTGTTCATGAACAGAGAAGGACTTGTGAGTGATGTGATGGTTGGAGGCCATATTGGGCATAGCGATCACGAAATGATAGAGTTTTTGATTCTTGGAGAAGTAAGGAGGGGGGTCAGCAGAACTGCTGCCTTGGACTTCTGGAGGGCAGACTTTGGCCTGTTTAGGAGACTGGTTGACAGAGTCCCTTGGGAGGCAGTCCTGAAGGGCAAAGGAGTCCAGGAAGCCTGGACATTCTTCAGGAATGAAATCTTAAAGGCGCAGGAGCAGGCCGTCCCCATGTGCCAAAAGACGAGCCAGTGGGGAAGAAGACTGGCCTGGCTGAACAGAGAGCTTTGGCTAGAACTCAGGAAAAAAAGGAGAGTTTATGACCTTTGGACGAAGGGGCAGGCAACTCAGGAGGACTACAAGGATGTCATGGAGGTTATGCAGGGAGAAAATTAGAAGGGCCAAAGCCCAGCTAGAACTTAACCTGACTACTGCTGTAAAAGACAATAAAAAATGTTTCTATAAATATCTTAGCAACAAAAGGAGGGCTAAGGAGAATCTCCATCCTTTACTGGATGAGGGGGGAAACATAGTGACAAAGGATGAGGAAAAGACTGAGGTACTTAATGCCTTCTTTGTGTCAGTCTTTACTTACAGTCTTACTTACAAGAAGTAAGACCAGTTGTTCTTGGGGTACACAGCCCCTGAGCTGGAAGACAGAGACAGGGAGCAGAATGAAGCCCCCATAATCCAAGGGGAAACAGTTAGCAACCTGCTATACCACTTCGACATGCACAAGTCTATGGGGCCGGATGGGATCCACCCAAGGGTACTGAGGGAGCTGGCAGAAGTGCTCACCAAGCCACTTTCCATCATTTATCAACAGTCCTGGCTAACTGGGGAGGTCCCAGTTGACTGGAGGTTAGCAAATGTGAAAGGAGGATCCAGGGAACTACAGGCCCGTCAGTCTGACCTCGGTGCTGGGGAAGGTTACGGAGCAGATCATCTTGAGTGCCATCACACGGCATGTACAGGACAACCAGGTGTTCAGGCCCAGTCAGCATGGATTCATGAAAGTCAGGTCTTGCTTGACTAACCTAATCTCCTTCTATGACAAGGTGACCCGCTTAGGGGATGAGGAAAAGGCTGTGGATGTGGTCTACCTGGACTTTAGTAAAACCTTTGACACTGTTTCCCACAGCATTGTCCTGGAGAAACTGGCTACTCATGGCTTGGATGGGCGTACTCTTTGCTGGGTAAAAAACTGGCTGGATGGCCAGGCCCAAAGAATTGTGGTGAATGAAGTTCAATCCAGTTGGCGGCCGGTCACAAGCAGTCTTCCCCAGGGCTCAGTTTTGGGGCCGGTCTTGTTCAATATCTTTATCGATGATCTGGATGAGGGGATGGAATGCACCCTCAGTCAGTTTGCAGACGACACCAAGTTGGGTGGGAATGTTCATCTGTTTGAGGGGAGGAAGGCCTCACAGAGAGATCTGGACAGGCTGGGTCAATAGGCCGAGGCCAACCGTATGAGATTCAACAAGGCCAAGTGTTGGGTCCTCCACATGGGTCACAACAACCCCATGCAGCGCTACAGGCTTGGGGAAGAGTGGCTGGAAAGCTGCCCGGCAGAAAAGGACCTGGGAGTGTTGGTCAACAGCCGGCTGAACATGAGCCGGCAGTGTGCCCAGGCGGCCAAGAAGGCCAAGGGCATCCTGGCCTGGATCAGAAAGAGTGTGGCCAGCAGGAGTAGGGAAGTGATCGTACCCCTGTACTCGGCACTGGTGAGGTCACACCTGTAATACTGTGTTCAGTTTTGGGCTCCTCACTACAAGAGAAACATTGAGGTGCTAGAGCATGTCCAGAGAAGAGCAGTGAAGCTGGTGAAGGGCCTAGAGAGCAAGCCCTAGGAGGAGCAGCTGAGTGAACTGGGGTTGTTTAGCCTGGAGAAAAGGAGGCTGAGGGGAGACCTCATCGCTCTCTACAACTACCTGAAAGGAGGTTGTAGCGAGGTGGGTGTCAGTCTCTTCTCCCAAGTAACAAGTGATAGGACAAGAGGAAATGACTTCAAGTTGCACCAGGGGAGGTTTAGATTGGCTATTAGGAAAAATTTCTTCACCAAAAGGGTTGTCAAGCATTGGCACAGGCTGCCCAGGGAAGTGGTTGAGTCCCCATCCCTGGAGGTATTTAAAAGACATGTAGATGTGGCACTTAGGGACATGGTTTATTGGTGGACTTGGCAGTGTTAGGTTTGCAATTGGACTTGATTGTCTTAAGAGTCTTTTCCAATCTAAATTATTCTATGACTCTATGATTTTTGTTCTCTATTTATCTCACTGTATTCTATGAAATCAAGAAACTGAGTTATGCTTATAAGTATTATACTGCTACTGTGCTCCACGCTAGACCAAAAATGTCTGACTTCATGAATGTCTCTTCTATTAATGATTCACTTTTTTTCATACAGATCTTCGTAATTATGAAATAAATTAATCTAAATAGTGATTGATTTAAGTGATCTTCTCACCCAAACTGCTATTTCAAATGATCA
Source organism: Aptenodytes patagonicus (assembly GCF_965638725.1). Lineage (NCBI taxonomy): Eukaryota > Metazoa > Chordata > Aves > Sphenisciformes > Spheniscidae > Aptenodytes > Aptenodytes patagonicus. The sequence continues at coordinate 183,211,901 of NC_134949.1, read as the reverse complement.
TTTTTCATTTGTTCCACGAGACATTAATTGTGTTAATAATTTTGTAAGTGAGATTTCCTTTTTGCATGGAATTGTGGAAGGAAACGGTGTTGAACAGCTGTTCGAATAAAAGCTCAAATCTTTTTTTGGTTGATTAAGGCAGCATATTAATAGTTCAGAGATCATTTTGTAATAATGCTTTAGGATTCCTGAAACATGGAGACATTGTAATAGCAGAATCACTACCCAGAATTCCTTCATTTTCTATAGGGAATATGTTTCATATCCCTGACATTGCCTACAAGAAACTAAATTAAGCTATTAAAAAACTGATTTCAATAGGTTACAAAAGATCTGATTCCAAAATATTGCTGTACTGCTAATAGTTGCCCCTGATCTTCAGACTCATGACCATGAGGACCATGTCTGCATCAACAAGTGGTGAAATATAATTTTATCAGACTTACAGAGCAAACAGATGAAGGTGAGAAAACGGCAACCACCATGTGTGTTTCAGGGGCATTACTGTGGGCCAGCTCTACTTTGGTCCTATGATATGAACTCAGCAGAAATAGCGTTAAAACAGCTCATATAAACCTTTCCTACCCAGTTTTCTGATAGTATCAAAAATTACAGAGTGATGGACTGAATGCATTAGCATGGCACTCACCCTCCTCTATCTCTTGTTCCAGCATTTACCATCAATTGTTTGTGCTATCTCGTAAAGGAGAAAACTTCACTAAATACAAGCAACTGTCTCTTCAGACACAGATTTGTAATACTGTGCTGTTTGAAATATATAATATGAAACATAGCAAAGGTTAATTCTGTTTTCTCTCTTGACTTCTCAGAAAATGTTCTCTGCTCATGTTCTATGCATACATAGGTATATTGAGTGACTGTGGAAAGGTTTTGGTAGCAGAGGCACTGCTGGGGTGGCCCCTGTGAGGAGAGGAGAGGAGAGGAGAGGAGAGGAGAGGAGAGGAGAGGAGAGGAGAGGAGAGGAGAGGAGAGGAGAGGAGAGGAGAGGAGAGGAGAGGAGAGGAGAGGAGAGGAGAGGAGAGGAGAGGAGAGGAGAGGAGAGGAGGAGAGGAGAGGAGAGGAGAGGAGAGGAGAGGAGAGGAGAGGAGAGGAGAGGAGAGGAGAGGAGAGGAGAGGAGAGGAGAGGAGAGGAGAGGAGAGGAGAGGAGAGGAGAGGAGAGGAGAGGAGAGGGGCTGCCCTGTGCCAGACACAGCTGGTTCCAGCTGGCTTTGGTGGACCACTGCAGGGCACATCTGAGCCTGTCAGCAATGCTGGTGTTGCCTCTGGGAAAACATATTTAAGAAAGGGCAAAAAATGCTATGAGAGAGGGGAGTGAGAAAAGTGTGAGAGAAAGAGCCCTGCAGACAGCAAGGTGAGAGAAGAAGGAGGGGAAGAAGGTGCTCCAGGCATCAGAGCAGAGATTCACCTGCAGCCCCTGGAGAAGACCATGCTGAATCAGGTTGCTCCCGTGCAGCTTTTGGAGGACCACACTGGAGCAGATGGATGTGCCCTGAAGGAAACTGCAGCCCATGGAGACCCTATGCTAGAGCAGGCTCCTGGCAGGAGCTGTGGTCCATGGAGAGAAGCCCATGCAGGAACAGGTTTTCTGGCAGGACCTGTGCCACCGTGGGGGACCCATGCTAGAGCAGTCTGTTCCTGAAGGACTGCACCCAGTGGAAAGCACCCATGCTGGAGCAATTCTTGAAGAACTGCAGCCTGGGGGAAGGACCCACATTGGAGCAGTTCGTGGAGGACTGTCTCCCATGGGTGGGACCCCATGCTGGAGCAGAGGAAGAGTGTGAGGAGGAAGGAGTAGCAGAGATAACATGTGATGAACTGACCACAACCCCCATTCCCTGTTCCCCTGTGCCACTCATGGGGAGGGGGCAGAAGAGTCAGGAGTGAAGTTGATCTTGGGAAGAAGGGCGGTGGGGGAAAGGTGTTTTTAGTTGTTTTTATTTCTCACTATCCTACTCTGTTATTAACTGGCAATAAATTAAATTACTTTCCCCAAGTCAAGTCTGCTTTGCCCATGATGGTAATTGGTGAGCTGATCTCCCTCTCCTTATCTTGACCCATGAGCTTTTAGTCTTACTTTCTCTCCCTGTTCTGCTGAGGAAGGGAAGTGATAGAATGGTTTAGTGGGCACCTGGTGGCCAGCCAAAGTTAACCACAATAGGTAGATGAAAATATTTTCTTTTCCTTTGGGCAGTTAAGCAATATACAAGCAGTATAATCCTCCAGAAGCTTAACACCAACTGCTTGGAGTTCATTTCCTCTTATATACGCTAAGCAACTTCATATATCATACCATACATATACTAAATTATATTGTTTATTTCAACCCCCCTCACCCTCTTTCTTTCAACTTCTTGTTCTTATCACATTTTTGTCACATGCTTATTGCCAAAGATTGTCAAAGAACTTTGCTTTAGTTGTGTGTTACTTATGCTGGTACTCAGGTAAAATATCAAACACATTTAATTAAATCACAATTATCCTTTTTCACTTCTCATAACTATAATGTTTTTCCTCATTATCATCATTATCAACATTTAACTTATTTAAAAGAGAAGTGCAAGAAGCTTTTCTGTTTTTCTATTTGAGTGAATTTGCCAGTTCTTGTGGTCAGCTAAACCTAAGCATATACTCATGCTGGTCACTGTTACTATCTTATTCTACACTTTCCCACCGTGGTTGTTGCAGGGTTTCATACACTAAGGCTGTAGTTCTGCAGGTGGGATTCGTCTCACCATTACTCTGAGTGTCTACATGATAGGTGCCTATATGTGTTTTTAATATCCTATCTCCTATTATCAGAGGTAGGAATCTAGTCAATATAGTTCTTGGTTTCTAGAGAGGTATTAAATAGATCAAATAGGTAGGGTGAAGCTTCATTGACTGTGCTGATTACATCACCAGTGACAATAATGTAAATTCAGACACCTAATCTTATGTTTAAATATCTAGTCTTACATAGACACCTAAATTTAGATGAACTGGATTCCTACTCTGTCTGCCTACACGAACATTTTTCTCAACTTATTCATATACTGTGCAGCAATACAGCAGTTGTAGCAACAGGAGCACTTGTATGAACAAGATAAAGGCCAAGATTTAGCTCAGCTAAGTTTTATGTTTCTAATGAAGGTGCCCAAGTTAGGAATATAGTTGGCCTATGGGTCCTATACCGACAGTTGAGGAACTCAAAAGGACAAATCTACTTTCCCAGGCTTCCAAACTTTGTCATAGTACTTATGGATATACTATAAACATAGAAAGGTGACATAATAATTCTGTTGCTGCAAACTATTTGTACAGACATTTTTCCTGTTGCTACCATTGATGGGGTAACACAGTAGTTTAGTAAGAGGGAAATTAAAAACCCCAACATAGTTATCAAATATAGACATACCTTTGGCACTGGTTTGATTTAGTATTACAAATTCTACTGTTTATTTTTGCAAAACTTTGGCCAATAGTGTCTTGTGCACTATAATATCTGTGCACTGCAAATACCAGGCAGGCATGAGCAAAAAAAAAATCCCATGTCCAAATGCAAACAGTCTCACATTATCACACAGGCTTCCAAGATTGTAGCCCTTATACAGACTTTGCTACCACTAAAAAGTGATTAGTATTCCTGGTGCAACCTTACAATATGCTTATCTAACTGTTTGTATCTGTTTTGAGCAATGTCTTTGTTAGCAAATCACACCATTCACTTGTCCTTCAAAGTGGGACAGAAGGAAAATCAATCAGCTATTGGGCATAGGCAGAGACTGTGACCCTCCATTATGTTGTCTGGAAGGACAAAGAAGTGTAAAAGAAACAAAGCACAAGTTGTTTCTTCATACATGCACTTAGTCTTTTATTATAATATCTATATTGGAACCTAGAAGTTTAAAAATGTTATAATGAATTCATAACCTCAGTATGAATACATAAAACATAATATAATTCTTTACTTGTACTAAAAAAGTTTTTTCTTTTGAAAACCAAAAAAAAATTACAATGTCTTTCAAGTATGCAATCATTTAATATTATTGGAGATGCAATGGAAGTAAAATCTTTCTTTTAATTAGTATTTTGCCTCATTGGTTAGATTGTACCAGATATAGAATAGAATAGAATAGAATAGAATAGAGTAGACTAGACTAGACTAGACTAGACTAGACTATTTCAGCTGAAGGGGATGTACAACGATCATCTAGCCCAACTGCCTGACCAATTCAGGGCTCACCAAAAGTTAAAGCATGTTATTAAGGGCATTGTCCAAATGCCTCTTAAACACTGACAGCCTTGGTGCATCGACCACCTCCCTAGGAAGCCTGTCCCAGTGTTTGACCACCCTCTCGGTAAAGAAATGCTTCCTAATGTCCAGCCTAAACCTCCCCTGGCACAGCTGTGAACCATTCCCGCATGTCCTATCACTGGATACCAGGGAGAAGAGATCAGCACCTCCCTCTCCACTTCCCCTCCTCAGGAAGCTGTAGAGAGCAATGAGGTCCCCCCTCAGCCTCCTTTTCTCCAAACTAGACAAACCCAAAGTCCTTAACCGCTCCTCATAGGACATTCCTTCCAGCCCTTTCACTGGATTTGTTCCCCTCCTCTGGAGGCATTCAAGGACCTTAACACCCTTCTTAAATTGTGGGGCCCAGAACTGCACACAGTACTCAAGGTGAGGCTGCACCAATGCTGAATACAGCGGGATAATCACCTCTTTTGACCGGCTGGTTATGCCGTGTTTGATGCACCCCAGGATGCGGTTTGCCCTCTTGGCTGCCAGGGCACGCTGCTGACTCATACTGAGCCTGCTGTCGACCAGCACCCCCAGGTCCCTTTCTGCAGGGCTGCTCTCCAGCCACTCCTCTCCCATTTCATACCTCTGCCTGGCATTACTCCGTCCTAGGTGCAGAATCCGGCATTTGGACTTGTTAAAGTTCATCCCATTAATCACTGCCCAATGCTCCAATCTATCTAGATCCCTCTGCAAGGCATCTTGTCCCTCAAAAGAGTCCAAAGCACCTCCCAGTTTGATATCATCAGCAAACTTGCTAACAGTGCATTCAACTGCTGCATCCAGATCTTTGATAAATACATTGAACAGAACTGGCCCTAGAATTGAGCCCTGAGGAACACCACTGGTGACCGGTCGCCAGCCAGATGTAGCCCCATCCACTACAACCCTTTGAGCTCTGCCTTTCAGCCAGTTCTGCACCCAGCGCACCATGAACCCGCTCATCCCACAGTTGGACAACTTGTCCAGAAGGATGCTGTGAGGGACAGTATCAAAAGCCTTACTAAAATCCAGGAAAACTACATCCACCGCCTTCCCTTCATCCACTAGGCAGGTGACCTTATCATAGAAGGCTACCAAATTAGTTAAACAGAACTCTCCCGTTTGTGAGCCCATGTTGACTGTGCCTGATGATTGCATTATTCCTTAAATGCCTTTCAATAGTACCCAGTATAATCTTCTCCATAATTTTTCCAGGAACTGAGGTTAGACTCGCAGGTCTGTAGTTCCCTGGGTCTTCCCTCATGCCCTTTTTGTAGATTGGAATAACACTGGCTAGCTTCCAGTCAGACCTCCCCAGACTCCCAAGACCTTTGGCAGATGATAGAGAGGGGTCCTGCCACAACATCCGCTACCTCCTTCAGAACTCTGGGATGAATCCCATCAGGCCCCATGGACTTGTGAACATTCAGCTGATAGAGCTGGTCCCTTACAATTTTAGTGTCCACAAAAGGAAAGTCACTGTTCCCACACCCGTGGTCCTCCGACTCAGTGAACCAGGCAGCCCAAGGTCTATCAGCATTACTAAAGACTGAGACAAAAAATGCATTGAATGCCTCCTTTTTTTCTTCATCCCTATCAGTCAGATGACCATCTTCAACATGTATCGGTCCAATGTTTTCTTTAGACCTCCTCTTCCTATTAACATATTTTAAAAAGCACTTCTTGTTATCTGAAACAACACTGGCCAGTTTAAACTCTAATTGAGTTTTGGCCTTTTGAAGAAGACCTTTTTGGCCTTCTCCCTGCTTATATGAACCACAGCTCTGTACTCTTCTTGCAAAGCCTGGCCTTGCTTCCAGAGATCATACAGTTTCTTTTTTCTTCTTGAGCTCCACAAGGAATTCCTTGTTCAGCCAATCTGGTGTTCTGCCCCGCTTGCTTGATTTATGACACAGAGGAATTGCCTTCCTGTGCTTCTGAAAGGTGATTCTTAAAGACTGACCAGCACTCATGGATTTGTAAGCCCTGAAAAGCAGATTCCCAGGGTACTCTGCTAAATATCTCCCTAAATAGCTTAAAGTTTGCTCTCCTGAGCTCCAGGGTAGCAAATCTGCTGTCCTTTTTTCTCATTACACTGAAAATTTTACACTCAACCATTTCATGATCACTGTGGCCAAGGCAGCCACATACCATCACATCCCCCACAAGTCCTCTATTCACAAATAGCAAGTCTAGGAGGGCATCTTTCCTAGCTGGCTGAGTGAGTACCTGTCACAAGAAGTTATCATCTCCTACAAACTTCAAGAATTTCCAAGACCTGCTCATCACAGCAATATGATATTGCCAGCTGATGTCTGTGAAGTTGAAATGTCTCACAAGGACAAGGACTACCGATCCTGAAATTTCTCCTAATTGCCTATAGATGAAGATGAAAGTTATAGTTTGGAGTCTTCATGTATTCAATTCAGCTACCACTTAGCACACGATTACACTCACTCTGGATAGTTTAATAAACAGTTTCAGTCACCCAGGATCATGGACTCAGACACAATATTCACTGCATGATTGGGTTTTTCACAGAACATTTTTTTATCCCTTCCTTCCCAGCACTTTGAAGGACTTCGTATAAAAAAATTGGCAGGTTCTCTATTTTAAAGGGAATTTGTTATAACGAGGAATAGAGGTAATTAGAAGTGGAAATTAAACATTTATTGATTTCACATCAAGATAAGCCATTTATATGTTTAAAAGTAGTGAAAAAAAAGGGTTCTAATTTAAACAAATATCCTATAATAATCTCTATGATATGAGGACATTTGATCAATGCTGGAGAACAAAGTGGACTCTGAAGGTTGTTTTGTGGTTTTTTTTTTTTTCCTCAGAAATGTATCATCATTGAATTGGAAAACTTCAAAAAACATATTTTAGAATGGTTTATAGTATAGTAAACTAAAATTCAGTCAAATTCTCTTCTTTGCTGTGCGGCATCAGAAAACATATTGGATAGAAAAATGTCAAAAGTCTGAAAAAAACAGGTGTAGATGAGGCAGATATAGTTGCTTTTATTAAACTGTAAAGGACTATTTAATTATTATTTTTAAATGAACATCAAATTAACAAAAGAAATGCTGCAGTTTGTATTGTGACTTGCTTACTGTTGCAGGGGCACATTTCTTCAAGTTTTGAAATTATCTGACTGTCATCTTTGCAAGTCTTGCCATAACTTTTATTCAAGTAGTGTTAATAGGTTGGTGGGTAGTGACAGTAGGTTAGCAGATAGTGTTAGAAGAAAGTTTGAGTCAGGATTTTTTCAGACTTGTTTAAGGTCAAAGAACATAGAACTAGAGGAAAATATTCATTCCAGTGCCTCTTCCATATTTTGGGAGTTAGGGTTTTTTTCTAATCCTCTCATAGAATCATTAAGGTTGGAAAAGACCTCTGAGATCATTGAGTCCAACCGTTGACCCAACACCACCATGTCCACTAAACCATGTCCCTAAGCGCCTCATCTACACGTCTTTTAAATACCTCCAGGGATGGGGACTCCACCACTTCCCTGGGCAGACTGTTCCAATGTTTCACCACTCTTTTAGTAAAGAAATTTTTCCTCACGTCCAATCTAAACTTCCCCTGGAGCAACTTGATGCCATCTCAGACTAGCTTTATTAGGCAATTTACAATATGAGGCAGATTGTAAACTCCCAGCTATTTAATTGTCCTGGAACCCTTCAAAGGAGTTTGAGTCATAAGGATTACTCTAAATTTAGCTTTGAGGAGCTCCTTGATGCTATATGGATGACTGACCTTCATTTAATACTGTACTTGTCAAATGTCATGTGTGAGCTGGCTCCCACATGCACTCATCTAGGTCAGTTCACTCTCCGTTAGATCTCAAAGTAGCTTCTGTCTCACTGACTTTTCAACTGAATCATTGAAGGAAAAGAACAAATAAAAGAAGCAAACTAGGTATAGCAGCAGCAAATAAGCTGTTCCTAGACTTTTCATTCAGCAGCTTTGCCTTTCTTCCTTAACACATTCACTTCCACTCAGGTCACCATACGTTTCTCTGCCATAGTCCATATCCTTTTTTGACTTCCTTGCCAAAATCTAAATATTCCCTCACTTCCTTTATGGCTGCTCCCTTGAAAATTTCATGTGATCTTTATATTTATAATATTTTAATTCATATTCTTTCCCTGCTGTCATGGTCCGAGAGAAGAATGAAAAAACTTGCAAGTATTAGCTACACTCTGCTTTTTGAACCCCTTATCTTTAGATAAATAAGTAGTGTTCTGGCCTTAATTGGGCAAGCAATATACTTACAGTTGATAGTTTCCAAGTTCACAAGCAACTGGAACAAGCATCTTAAAGTAATATATAATACTAATAGTATTATGTAATTCTAAAATTCTGATCCCATTCCTTAAGGGGCAAAAAAATAATTACCTTTCCTATTCAGACTGAGATTATCATTTGGTCCTCAAGCAAATTTGTGCTTCGATCCTGTCTGTGAAATCTCTTCAGTCTATATTTCACTCCTGAGTAGTAACCATAACATTGAGATTATAAAGTTTCCCATTGCAAATGCAGGTAGGCTACTGAACAAAAAATATAAAAAACAAATTCTAACTGACTAAAACCATTCCAACAGCCAAGCCAAAATAAAAATTATAAACAATTAAACAAATAAATTACAAAATAAACAATGAAATGATGCATGTAACAAAAGAATATGATCTTGAAAAATACAAGTCTTCTGGAACGATGAACTCTAATCTACTCTGAAAAGATCACAGTCATAATCAAATTGAAGCAGTAAAAAGCCTATGTAGAATTGAGACTCAGATATGAGTCCATGAAATTCAAAGGGTTAGTATTTGAAGTACTAATTTCATTAAACACAGAATTCTTTAAAAGACACTAGGAAAGGCTCAACAATATGGAACAGTGGAATACTAAACTACTGCCCACGTCAAATTAAATGTCTAGTGTCTCTGTTTACTGAATATTTAAAATGCAGTATAACTTTTTTATTTTTCATATCCACATTGAGCCAGATACATAAATCTCTTAGCAGCTCAGTTAGTGAAATTTCATATAGCTTACAGTAATATTGCAGTGTGATCCTCATAAAATTCTACAGGATACATTTACAAATCTGAATGAACAAGTGCTGTGAATAGCAACACAGGTAGATGCAACAGAATCAGTTTAGCATATCTCTATTTGTTATATAGACTAGAACCATTATACACTAACAAATTTGTTCATACTGTTATGAAAAATTAAGAGATGCTATAACTAGCAAAGCATTAACTTCTTAGCCCTCAAGGTTTTCTTATATTTCAATGCATTGCCAAGAAAGATTAACAAATTATTATTTAACATTTGTAAATTATTATACCAATTTTGTCTCTCATTCTCTTGTAAGAAAGTTGATGTACTACAGAAAAATCAACTTCCACATCCTAAAACCTAATGAGGCTGCAATTTTATGTCTTTGTCTTGTAGTGAAACAAATGGTACAATTACATTCCAGGAACTCTCTGGGGGAATACAGGTACTCAGCAGACTTGTATGAATGCTTTCCAGATAATCAGTTCCTCTTTTATCATTACATTTCCATAAAACATAAAGATGAAATGCCTTTTCAAGAAAGTGGTAATGTTACATACCAAATACAGGCTCTGTTTCATTACAAGTGCTTATATATCTTTATCTTCACTAGGAAACAATTCATCTTTTTAAAATGCCTATACTGAGCTACGACAGTGTTAATTTTTTAGATCACCTACTTTACCTTAAATTTTAAAGGACTTAACAGCTTGTATTCATACTTAGGAAGCCTTTATTAATCAAATTCTTTGTGTAAGCATATTCATGGTAACAAAAAGTTTATGTGTCCTTTAAATGTATCTATTTGTTTGTGGTTTCAGTTTACCCAAAATACACTTAATTGTGTTAAATTGGAGATGGGATAGAATCTTATCGTCTGAATAGGAGATCTGCTTTACTTGAAGTTCACTGATTTTTGATGAATACTAGTCTGTTTTGTTTACAACACAACTTAAAATAACGCCTGCAGAAACAAACAAATAAAATTGTGTATAGATTTAAGCTTTTTCATGTTCCTGAGTACCAGGCCTCTTATTTGCAAATATTGGAGGGCTCTAAACTCCCCCAGAGGTGCTTTAGAAAACCACAAGGCAATTTCCCTTTTTTCTCTTACTTTCTACATATATGGAGATATAACTACTTTTCAGATGACTCCACTTGAATAACTGAAAAGTGCAGGAAAAGAGGGATTTGTTCAGTTGTGTAAACACAAATAATTTCAGGGACATTTCAGGCACTATGGGATATCCTGGTTGCCTTTCATTTGCTGGTCTGGAAGGGTTCAAAGGCCAGTCCTGTAAGCCCTTTCAGGGTATCAGTGTCTGAACGCTACTGGCCACCTAAGCTTAGGCAACTGAATCTGTCCCAGAGAGACTGAAGTGAAAAAAAGGAAGAGAAAACATGGAGAACTTTTAAACTCAGTTCTTGTTGCTTTTACTTCCTTAGTTGCTGGACCCATTATATGCTTCTACCAGACTAGTCTGTCACAAGCATGCTGCAGAAATGCACACTGTAAAAGCACAGATAGATGAGATCAGTGTGGACAGCTAAATGCTAGTTGCCCAAAACGTCAAGAACTGCTTTGCCAACTTTTTATGGTTTTCCTCTTAGATTTTTAAATCTTTATTAAACTTGAATGTATAATTAACAGCCAAACCTGTTGGCAGAGTGCAGATGAAAAAACCCTGAAATTAGTATCTTTCATTTTGGGTAGTGTTGAAACAAACAACAGAAGCCATGGGGCCAGCATATACTGGTGAAAGCAGCTTTGCAGAAAAGGACCTGGGGTCCTGGTGGACAACAAGTGGAACATGAGTCAGTGTGGTGGGTTGGCCTTGGCTGGATGCCAGGTGCCCACCAAGATGGTCTATCACTCCCCTCCTCAGCAGGACAGCAGGGGGAAGAAAATAAGATGGAAAAAAACACGTGGGTCAAGATAAAGGCAGTTTAATAAAGCAAAAGCAAAGGCCGTGTGCAGAAGCAAAGGAAAACAAAAGATTTATTCGCTATTTCCCATCAGCAGGTATGTCCAGCCACTTCCCAGGAAGTAGGGCTTCAGTACGCATAGTGGTTGGTCCAGAAGACAAACATCAAAATAACACCCCCACCCCCACCCCCTGCTTTCTCTTAGCTTTTATTGCTGAGCATGACATCATATGGTGTGGCATATCCCTTTGGTCAGTTTGGGTCAGCTGTCCTGGCTATGTCCCCTCCCAAGATCTTGCCTACCCCCAGCCTGCTGGGTGGGGCAGGGGAACATTGGAGAGACAGCCTTGATGCTGTGCGAGCACTGCTCAGCAATAGCCAAAACGCTGGTGTGTTATCAACACCTTTCTAGCTACCAATACAAAGCACAGCACTATGAGGACTGCCACAGGGAAAATTAACTCCATCTCAGCCAGACCCAATACCGTCAGCAATGTGCCCTTGCGTCGTGGTTTAACTCCAGCCGGCAACTAAGCACCACACAGCCACTTGCTCACTCTGGCCCAGTGGCATGGGGGAGAGAGTCGGAAAGGTAAAGGTGAGAAAACATGTGGGTTGAGATAGAGACAGTTTAACAGGGAAAGCAAAACAAGGAATTCATTCACTACTTCCCATCGGCAGGCAGGTGTTCAGCCATCTCCAGGAAAGCAGGGCTCCATCACGCGTAACGGTTACTTAGGAAGACAAATGCCATCACTCTGAACGTCCCCCCCTTCCTTCTTCTTCCCCCAGCTTTATATGCTGAGCATGACGTCACATGGTATGGAATATCCCTTTGGTCAGTTGGGGTCAGCTGTCCCAGCGTCCCCTCCCAGCTTCTTGTGCACCCCCAGCCTACTTGCTGGTGGGGTGGGGTGAGAAGCAGAAAAGGCCTTGACTGTGTAAGTACTGCTCAGCAATAACTAAAACATCTCTGTTTTATCAATGCTGTTTTCAGCACAAATCCAAAACATAGCCCCATACTAGCTACTATGAAGAAAATTAACTTTATCCTAGCAAAAACCAGCACACCTTGCCACAAAAAAAGGCTAACGTTGCTGCATTAGGAAGAGTGTTGCAACAGGTTGAGGAGCTGATCCTTCCCTTCTACTCAGCACAGGTGAGGCCACACCTGGACTGCTGTGTCCAGTTCTGGGCTCCCCAGTACAAGAGAGACATGGACATACTTCAGAGAGTCCAACAAAAGGTCACAAGGATGATGAAGGGACAGGAACATCTCTCCTATGAGGAAAGGCTCAGAGCTCTGGGACAGTTCAGCCTGGAGAAGAGAAAGCTTAGGGGGAATCTCATCAATGTATATAAACACCTGAAGGGAGGGTGCAAAGAGGACAGAGCCAGGCTCTTCTCAGTGGTGCCCACTGACAGGACCAGGGGCAATGGGCACAAACTGAAACACAGGGGTTTTCTTCTGAACATCAGGAAACATTTTTTTTTACTGCGAGGGTAACTGAGCCCTGGCACAGGTTGCCCAGAAAGGTTGTGGAGCCTCCATCCTTGGAGATATTCAAAAGCCGTCTGGACATGGTCCTGAGCAGCCTGCTCTAAGCATCCCTTTTTGAGCAGGGGGGTTGGACAGGATGACCTTCAGATGTCCCTTCCAACCACAACTAGTCTGTGATTCTGTGAAGTCACTAAAATTACTTTGAATAGGACTACTCTAGTCATTAAGTTAGATATAAATGGATGTATTTTGAGTACTGCCCTTGTTATTTGAGTCGATAGCAGTTTTCACTTGAGTTCCATTTTTTAATACTTTTACTTGCTCTACAAGTCAAACTGTTTTAAGTTTCACTTGGTAGCTCACACAGGAACTTGTTATTCCCTAGACAATGTACTTCAGTTATTTCCCCTTTGGAATGTATTGAAAGTATCCCAAGTTTTGGATGCATCCAGAATCACCCAAAGCAATACTAAATCCTGTTAGGTTCCAACTCAGGACAAGTAAAATAATTTTTGTGTACTAAAATAAATGCCCAACTTCTGCATTCAGTCAATGAAAAGAATTAGTCATATCTGAAAATCTCCAAAGACTGACCTTATCTGATTATGCCAGCTTTCCAATTAATAGAATCATAGAATCATTAAGGTTGGAAAAGACCTCTAAGATCATCGAGTCCAACCGTCAACCCAACACCACCATGACCACTAAACCATGGCCCTAAGCGCCTCATCCACACGTCTTTTAAATACCTCCAGGGATGGGGACTCAACCACTTCCCTGGGCAGCCTGTTCCAATGTTTCACCACTCTTGCAGTAAAGACATTTTTCCTTACATCCAATCTAAACCTCCCCTGGCGCAACTTGAGGCCATTTCCTCTCGTCCTATCGCTCGTTACTTGGGAGAAGAGACCAACACCCACCTCGCTACAACCTCCTTTCAGGTAGTTGTAGAGAGCGATGAGGTCTCCCCTCAGCCTCCTTTTCTCCAGGCTAAACAATCCCAGCTCCCTCAGCTGCTCCTCATATGACTTGTTCTCCAGACCCCTCACCAGCCTCGTTGCCCTTCTCTGGACACGCTCCAGCACCTCAACGTCCTTCTTGTAGTGAGAGGCCCAAAACTGAACACAGGATTCGAGGTGCGGCCTCACCAGTGCCGAGTACAGGGGCACCATCACTTCCCTACTCCTGCTGGCCACACTAGTTCTGATACAGGCCAGGATGCCATTGGCCTTCTTGGCCGCCTGGGCACACTGCCGGCTCATGTTCAGCCGGCTGTCAACCAGCACCCCCAGGTCCTTTTCCGACAGGCAGCTTTCCAGCCCCTCTTCCCCAAGCCTGTAGCGCTGCATGGGGTTGTTGTGGCCGAAGGGCAGGACCCGGCACTTGGCCTTGTTGAATCTCATACAGTTGGCCTTGGCCCATCGATCCAGCCTGTCCAGGTCCCTCTGCAGAGCCTTCCTACCCTCGAGCAGATCAACACTCCCACCCAACTTGGCGTTGTCTGCAAACTTACTGAGGGAGCACTCGATCCCCTCATCCAGATCATTGACAAAGATCTTGAACAAGACCGGCCCCAAAACTGAGCCCTGGGGAACACCGCTCGTGACCGGCCGCCAACTGGATTGAACTCCATTCACCACAACTCTCTGGGCCCAGCCGTCCAGCCAGTTTTTGACCCAGCTCAGAGTACACCTGTCTAAGCCGTGAGCCACCAGCTTCTCGAGGAGAATGCTGTGGGAGACGGTGTCAAAGGCCTTACTGAAGTCCAGGTAGACCACATCCACAGCCTTTCCCTCATCCACTAGGCGGGTCACCTGGTCATAGAAGGAGATCAGGTTGGTCAAGCAGGACCTGCCTCTCTCAGGACCTTTCTCCTGAGATAGTGTAGGAAATAGTACAGTATCTTCATCTGCTGAAAAGCATTGTGCTCACATTTTTCCTTGGGAATGGGTGCCTCAAAAGACAATGTTCATGATCTCCTTTTGTGGGTTTATAGCCTAGCAGCTGTACCTCCCATTCTGTAAGAGGGAGATTTTTGCTTTGTCTTGAAAGGAATGATACTCAAAGGTTAGACACCAGGAGGCAGCTGCACCCTCATGTCTCAGGAATACACCAGAAATTAAAAAAGAAAAGAAAAAGAAAGAGAAAAAAAGTTTCCAGAAGTCCTAGGAGCAGGCTAGAAGGACTTTTACTACAGCTTTCACAGAAAAAAATAAAGGAAAATGAAAAAGGAGGTTGAGTATTAGAAAAACGTAGTAATAGCCATAGAATCCTCCTCGAGCTAACAAGCAAGAACTTTCCACTTCAATAAAAGAAAAGTTCACATATAAAAAACCAGTGACATAGAGCGATCATTTTCAGTATGCCCCTTGGAATGCTCAGTCCCTTAACATCCAGTGAATAGCTTCATAGTCTTCTTAATTAGCATCTTCCCTTTGCACTTAGGTTTTGGGCAAATAATATCTTTGGCTATGTTATGGGACTAAAAACATATGGAGATGTGTTGTGTGAATGAACAGACTATTGAAATGCATCTGTCCTATCGATGCTGACTTGAAAAGAATGGACAGGCTGGAGGAGATGGCTTTTGGAGTGATTATCATACCCGCAATTAATAAGTCTATGTAAATGGTAATTTTAAGGATCTTTAAAAAGCTGGGGGGATTAGATTCTGTGCCAGGGGGTGAGGGATGGAGGAATCCATTCAGACGATATATTGTACTATCTATTTCTTTGAACATTTGAGCAACTTCACTCATCAAATGAATAATAAATTGAGAATTATATGCCTAATTATAAAATGTGGGCAGATAGGTCTTAGAAATTTTTTTACAAGAATTATTCATGGTTTTCAAGAAGAAATGGCTTCATATCTCTTCAGCATAATGTTGCAATGGAGGAAATGAGACCAGTATGAGTGGTTCCTTTCATTTTACATTTAATTTGCCGTCTAATATTATACTGAATTTTATTTTTTTTTTTTGAGTGGAGATTCAAATCCTCTGTACAAATACTCCAGATTGAAGTATGTATACAATCTATGCTCAACTACAGTATCTATAGTTGCTCAGATATGCTATTTATAGTTGAACATAGCTTTGCAAGTTGAACAACTTTTTTTAACTATTCTGTATAGCAGGAATATTCAGCCCAGGTGAATGATAGGTTAGAATAGGACCATACTGATGTCTCACCAACCTTTCTGCTATTTAAGTGCTGTTGCTAGACCAATTTGTTATGCATTAGAATGGAAGAATGGTTAAAACCTAAAGAAAATGGCTTGACATTTAGATACTTTGACATTTTCTATCAATATTAATATGGCTATAAAACAGTCATCCTTGATGCCATTTAACGATGAAGTAATGCTTATTAATTACACATGTTGTTTAATCTGTTTTAGATACTAAAGGTTATGCATTCTTTCATTCTTTACTGTGATTAATTCTAAATCTGCAGAGAAACAAAACCTTTCAGAAATTAAATGAAATTTAAGTAAGATTTTAACACTCATAGACCTTTGGACCCCTGGGAACACCATTCAAAGAATGAAAAAAAATGTTTTCTACATTAAACAGTCTGCATTTGTTGCTCTGAATTCTATAAAACTCTATTTTCAAATCATGTTAAGATGAAAATGTTCAATTCAGTGGTATTAAAAAAGTAACATATATGATTAATTAAATGTATCTGGAAGGAGAATCCATGCTGGGCAAGGATATGAGTCTTTTTCCAGCAAGAATCTTTGTAAATTACTGCAGGGTTTGGAGATAGAATGAAAGCACTTTTTGGTTGTAAAAATAATATAATTTGATAGTGAACATCTAAAATGTTAAAGGATATTGTGTTTGTGTAATACAAACACAGCTTGAAAACTGAAAATGAGGAATTCCAAATAAAGCACATCATATACTTTTCTACAGACTATATAGGTGATTAACAAATGTATCTATAGCAACTTGGAATGCAATGTGATTAAATTAAAAGTGGTTCTAAGATCCTGCAGTGTGAATATTGACTTCAGTATAGTATACACCATGTGCTTACTATATGAACCAATGATTAATTTTCCTTTTCCTCCAATATCTGTCTCTTAGTATTGGAAATTCAAAACATACAGAGAAAGATTTAGGATAACCAGGACTAAAAGCAAATACACTATTCTAAAACCATTGCTTTAACTTATAACTTTGTCAATGAAGAACACTTACACTAGTAATTTCTAACACAGTGCCTCAAAAATGAAATATATCTATCTACCTATATTGATATAACAAAATTCTTCCAAAATGGTTTAACACAACAATAACTGACATTCTATTAAACAGTTTTTGACTGTCATAACCTATTCTACTAACTTTATATATAAAACTATTAATGTCACAGAATAATTGAAATAGTTTGAAATAATGAGAACAAGCAATAAACCTTTACACTAGATGCTTTATCTTTCTTCCACTGATGAGCAGATTTTTTTTTTTTTGGTGATAATTTTCATCTGCCTTTGAGTAAAGGAAAAAAGAAAAAAGAAAAAAAAAAGAAAAAACGTGAAGGGAACTAGCTAATTCTGCCAATCCAGAAAACATTACTTGTCTTCTGTGTCTTTCCTTAGTGAATCAAAATTAATCAGTTTGAACCCTGATTGAGAAAGAGAGGGAGAGTTCTCTGAAGTCAAAGCCAATCATCCTTTTAATTTTAACAGATTTGGATTAGGCCTTCTGTCTGAAAAACAGCATAAAACATGTTTTATTCTTTTTTTTGTCCTTTAATAAGTGCTTTAATAAATGTAAGTTTCAATTGTGCACTGAATTGTACCTTAGATGAGAATATGTCAACAAGATAATTTCTCCATACTAGTGATAACATTATGCAGTGTTATACCCTTGGGATTATGCTGTTATTTCAGATTTAATTGCTAAATTAATACACATTTCCCAAGCTTATGTTTATACATTGAATCTATTACCAATCATTATACTTTATATTATATATATATTATATTATGATATATTATATCATTTCAGCGAAGCCACCGAGGCGAAGGGCTCCGGAGCGGAGGATCGTGCCGGGGGACCCTTCCTGAAGCGGCAAAACCCGCGAAAAGCAAAAGCGCAGGGAGCGAGAGGGAGCCCCAGCCCCCCCGTTCCCCGAGCCGGAGGAGGGAGCTCCTGACGAGCGGCAGCTCTGACTCAGCGTGGGCGGGGACAAGAGGGGCGGCGGCCAAACCCCCTCACTTACAAGAGCAGCCCCCAGGGAGCGCGAGCGACCCGGAGCGCGGCGAACAGGGCATGGCGCGTCAGAAGGGCGTGGCGCGGCGCGGCGCGGCGCGGCAGTTCGCGAGGGAGGGCACGCAGGGACGGCGAGCGGGCAGGGCGCAGCCCCACTCCCGGCTCCAGAGGCCAACTCAACTGGTAATCGTCGGCTTCCGAGAAGAGGACCAGCTATGGTTTCCACTCGGCCAAAAGCCGTCGCCAGAAGGAATGTGGTGACCCAGACAGAGCCCTCACGCAAGCATACAGCTGTCCAGGTCTCTGGCTGCAGGGAGTGCCTGAGCCTGTCAGCTGTACCGGAGGGCGGCAGAGACACCACCTGTGTGCGGTGTGACCAGGTGGATGATCTGCTCGGCCTGGTGGCAGAGCTGAAGGAGGAAGAGGAAAGGTTAAGGAGTATCCGGGAGTGTGAGAGGGAGATAGATTGGTGGAGCCGCGCCCTACCGTCCCTGAGGCAGAGGCAGCAGATGGAGGCTCCGCGAGAAGCAGAGGATCCCCTGCCTTCTTGCCACCAGGTAGAAAGAGGAGACCTAAGCAACAGGGGGGGATGGAAACGGGTCCCTGCTTGGGGTGCCAGGTGAACCCCCGCCCGGCCTCCCTCACCTTCCTGGTTGCCTTTACACAACAGATATGGGGCCCTGGAACTTGAGGGCCAGGCAAACGAGGATGTAGATAAAGGTCCATCTGGGGGGTCGCCTAGGGTGAGGCAGTCAGCCCCACGCATTACAACTGCCGCTGCTAAGAAAAAAAGGAGGGTAATTGTCATAGGCGATTCCCTTCTGAGGGGAACAGAGGGCCCGATATGCCGACCGGATCCGTCCCACAGGGAAGTCTGCTGCCTCCCTGGGGCCCGGGTCAGAGACATCACTAGGAAGCTCCCTGGTTTGGTACGGCCTTCTGATTACTACCTGCTGCTGGTTATACAGGCTGGCAGTGATGAGGTTGCAGAGAGAAGTCCTGCAGTGATCAAAAGGGACTTCAGGGCACTGGGGCGACTGGTTGAAGGATCAGGAGCACAGGTAGTGTTTTCCTCTGTCCCTACAGTGGCAGGGAAGGATACTGAAAGGAGCAGGAAAACACACCTGATCAACACGTGGCTCAGGGGCTGGTGCCATCGGAGGAATTTTGGCTTTTTTGATCATGGGGAGGTTTACATGGCACCGGGCCTGCTGGTGACAGACGGAGTCCAGCTGTCTCACAGGGGAAAAAGGATCATGGCTCATGAATTGGCAGGGCTCATTGAGAGGGCTTTAAACTAGGTTCGAAGGGGGAAGGGGATAAAACCAGGTGTCCTGGTTTCGGCAGGGATAGAGTTAATTTCTTTTTTAGTAGCTGGTACAGTGTTTTGGATTTAGGATGAGAACAAAGTTGATAACGCACCGATGTTTTAGTTGTTGCTAGGTAATGCTTACACTAGCCAAGGACTTCTCAGCTTCCCATGTTCTACCGACTGAGAAGGCTGAAGGTGCACAAGAAGCTGGGAGGGGGCACAGCCAAACTGGCCAAAGGGACATTCCATACCATGTGACGTCATGCTCAGTACATAAACTGGGGAAAGCTGGCCGGGGGGGGGGCCGCTGCTCGGGGACTGGCTGGGCATCGGTCGGCGGGTGGTGAGCAATTGTACTGTGCATCACTTGCTTTGTGTATTATTATTATTATTATTATCATATTATTATTATTATCATTTTATTTCAATTATTAAACTGTTTTTATCTCAACCCACGAGTTTTTTTCTCACTTGTGCTCTTCCAATTCTCTCCCCCATCCCACCGGGTGGGGGGGAGTGAGCGAGCGGCTGCGTGGTGCTTAGTTGCCGACTGAAGTTAAACCACGACAGTCCTTTTGGGCGCCCAACGTGGGGCTCGAAGGGTTTGAGATAATAACAGGTTAACCGGAGTGTATTAAAGAACTTATATCTGTTAGTAGTTGTGGGTCACAATGTTGGTTTCTCTGTTCTCGATATTGAGTTGTATAATCTGCATCGCGCTCTTTTTCCTGCTGTACATGTTAAAGATTGGTGTTGGGTTTTGCAGTTTGCTGTGGTCTGCAGTGAATAGTAATGTCTCGCTTGTGAGGTTTGTTTTTAGAACATTGACCTTGACGTTAGTGTGGTATGTAAACTTCGCAATGAAGCCGTTACTGTACCACGGAGATCATTTCGTGGAGACAACTAGCAATTGCAGTAACTTTTCTGAGAGTTTTTTTACGGAGGGAATACAGAATGGCAGGGTCACTACCTTCTTCTATAATGTTTCCTCCTTCATTACAGTAATTTTTCAGTATTTTGAACATCCTTGGGCAGTTAAGATACTTCTATTAATACTTCTTGGGAATACTGTTTCGGTTTTGTCTAAAGTTGGTAAGCAATTTAAGAATATCATCCAGAGATCTGCCCCAAGGCTGAATAATTATGAGTGGCAGGGTGTGTGGGACAAGATGGGCAAGTACCTAGGCCAATGGGCACCCCCAGTGTTTTGGAACTTCACCCCTGAGCAAGTGCAGAATCCTGAAAAGTTAGTAGAATATTTGGAAAAAGTATGCTGTCACCCTGGCAACTCCAGAGAGATGCAGCTCATTGCAACGTGCTGGGGCCTGGCCCATGCCTACCGAGCCCTGTTCAACACCATTCAGTGCCCTCAAAGGGAAGGGAAGGTCTCTGGCTCTGACAGTAAAACGACACGCACTGCGGCCACTCAGACCCGGGCAACGCGCCCTGCGGCCACTCCGACCCCAGCGACAGGCCGTGCAGCCACTCAGACCCCGGCAACAGGCCCTGCGGCCACTCAGACTCCGGTGACATGCACTTGCACTGTGACCACTCCAACCCCGGCAACAGGCCCTGTGGCTGAACCAAAGAACCAGCCTGTGCCGGTATCAGTCGCCCCTGTACACAAGAAGAAATTTTGGAAGCGGAAGTCGGCTCGTTTAGTAAGGGAGGAAGAAGCTTCTTCTAAAAGGGAACCGGAGGAAGAAGTATACGAGACAGATGACCCTAGAGAAGGGCCATCACGAGAACGGGAGGAGGAGACCCGGCCGCTGATCGGGGAGGAGGAAGAGGAAGAACTCATAAACGAGGCAGTGACCACCCGATCTCTGTCCCTGAGTGAGCTGCGAGATATACGAAAAGATTTCAGCCGCCGTCCAGGTGAGCATATTGTCACCTGGCTGCTCCGATGCTGGGATAATGGGGCCAGTAGCCTGGAATTAGAGGGTGGGGAAGCCAAGCAGCTGGGATCCCTTTCTAGGGAAGGGGGCATTGATAAAGCAATTGGAAAAGGGACACGTATCCTCAGCCTTTGGAGGCGACTCTTGTCAAGCGTGAAGGAAAGGTATCCCTTTAAGGAAGATGTGGTATCCCTTTAAGGCCCAAGCAAGTGGGCCACCATGGAGAAGGGTATCCAGTTTCTGAGAGAATTAGCTGTGCTGGAGGTGATTTATGATGACCTGAACAATAAAGAACTATCCAAAGATCCAGACGAAGTCAAGTGCACACGACCCATGTGGCGGAAGTTTATAAGGAGCTCACCATCGTCATACGCCAATTCATTGGCAGTGATAACCTGGAAAGATGGAGAGGAACAAACAGTGGATGAATTGGCTAGTCAACTCCGGCAATACGAGGAAAGTCTTTCTTCCTCCATCGTCTCGGCTGTGGAGAAACTGTCCGAAAAACTGTCCCGGGAGATCCAGCAACTCAGAGAGGATAGGTCCTACTCCTCACCTGTACGGACCAGTATCTCGGCTATTAGAAGTAAGCGTTCTTTTGCTCAAGAGAGAGAATATAAAGGGTACACACCACGGGGCACCCTATGGTTTTATCTGCGTGACCACGGAGAGGACATGAGGAAGTGGGATGGGAAACCTACCGCAGCCCTAGGGGCACGGGTACGCGAATTGCAAGGGAAAACAATCACAGAAAGAGGTTCTTCCAGGAAAATTGCTGCTCCAGTTTCCAGCGGGCAGTTCCCCAGAGAGAGTAGAAGGGCTGATCTTACTCTTGATCTTAATGAAGAAACTTCTGACCCGTACGTACAAGAAATGAGAAATGAGTACTGTGATGAGGATTAGAGGGGCCCTGCCTCCAGCCAGGGGGAGGAAAGGGACAACCGGGTTTACTGGACTGTGTGGATTCGGTGGCCTGGCACGTCAGACCCACAGAAGTATAAGGCTCTGGTAGACACCGGTGCACAGTGTACCCTAATGCCATCAAGCTATAGAGGGGCAGAACCCATCTGTATTTCTGGGGTGACGGGGGGATCCCAACAGCTAACTGTATTGGAAGCCGAAGTGAGTTTAACTGGGAACGGGTGGCAGAAGCACCCCATTGTGACTGGCCCAGATGCTCCGTGCATCCTTGGCATAGACTACCTCAGGAGAGGGTATTTCAAGGACCCAAAAGGGTACCGGTGGGCTTTTGGTATAGCTGCCTTGGAGATGGAGGAAATTAAACAGCTGTCCACCTTGCCTGGTCTTTTGGAGGACCCCTCTGTTGTGGGGTTGCTGAAGGTCGAAGACCAACAAGTACCAATTGCTACCACCACAGTGCACCGGCGGCAATATCGTACCAACCGAGACTCCCTGATTCCCATCCATAAGCTGATTCGTCGACTGGAGAGCCAAGGAGTGATCAGCAAGACCCGCTCACCCTTTAACAGTCCCATATGGCCAGTGCGGAAGTCTAATGGAGAGTGGAGACTAACAGTAGACTATCGTGGCCTAAATGAAGTCACGCCACCGCTGAGTGCTGCTGTGCCAGACATGCTAGAACTTCAATACGAACTGGAGTCAAAGGCAGCCAAGTGGTATGCCACAGTTGATATTGCTAATGCGTTTTTCTCAATCCCTTTGGCAGCGGAGTGCAGGCCACAGTTTGCTTTCACTTGGAGGGGCGTTCAGTACACCTGGAACCGACTGCCCCAGGGGTGGAAACACAGCCCTACCATTTGCCATGGACTAATCCAGACTGCACTAGAACAGGGTGGAGCTCCAGAACACCTGCAATACATTGATGATATCATCGTGTGGGGCAACATAGCAGGAGAAGTTTTTGAAAAAGGGAAGGAAATAGTCCAAATCCTGCTGAAGGCCGGTTTTGCCATAAAACAAAGTAAGGTCAAGGGACCTGCACAGGAGATCCAATTTTTAGGAATAAAATGGCAAGATGGACGTCGTCAGATCCCAATGGATGTGATCAACAAAATAACAGCCATGTCTCCACCAACTAGCAAAAAGGAAACACAAGCTTTCTTAGGCGTCGTGGGTTTTTGGAGAATGCACATTCCAAATTACAGTCTGATTGTAAACCCTCTCTATCAAGTGACCTGGAAGAAGAACGATTTCAAATGGGGCCCTGAGCAACGACAAGCTTTTGAACAAATTAAACGGGAGATAGTTCATGCAGTAGCCCTGGGGCCAGTCCGGGCAGGGCAAGAGGTAAAAAATGTGCTCTACACCGCAGCCGGGGAGAACAGCCCTACCTGGAGCCTCTGGCAGAAAGCACCAGGGGAGACTCGAGGTCGACCCCTAGGGTTTTGGAGTCGGGGATACAGAGGATCCGAGGCCCGCTATACTCCAACTGAAAAAGAGATATTAGCAGCATATGAAGGGGTTCGAGCTGCTTCAGAAGTGATCGGCACTGAAGCACAGCTCCTCCTGGCACCCCGACTGCCGGTGCTAGGCTGGATGTTCAGAGGGAGGGTCCCCTGTACACATCATGCAACTGATGCTACATGGAGTAAGTGGGTCGCACTGATCACACAACGGGCTCGAATAGGAAACCCCAGTCCCCCAGGAATCCTGGAAGTGATCATGGATTGGCCAGAAGGCAAAGATTTTGGAATATTGCCAGAGGAGGAGGTAACGCGTGCTGAAGAGGCCCCAATGTATAATGAACTACCAGAAAATGAGAAGCAATATGCCCTGTTCACTGATGGGTCCTGTCGTCTTGTGGGAAAGCATCGGAGGTGGAAAGCTGCTGTATGGAGTCCTATGCGACAAGCTGTAGAAACGGCTGAAGGAGAAGGTGAATCGAGCCAATTTGCAGCAGTAAAGGCCATCCAGCTGGCTTTAGACATTGCTGACGGAGAAAAGTGGCCGGTGCTCTATCTCTATACTGACTCATGGATGGTGGCAAATGCCCTGTGGGGGTGGTTGCAGCAATGGAAGCAGAGCAACTGGCAGCGCAGAGGCAAACCCATCTGGGCTGCCGCATTGTGGCAAGATATTGCTGCCCGGGTGGAGAACCTGGTTGTAAAAGTCCGTCACGTAGATGCTCACGTACCCAAGAGTCGGGCCACTGAAGAACATCAAAACAACCAGCAGGTGGATCAGGCTGCTAAGATTGAAGTGGCTCAGGTGGATCTGGACTGGCAACATCAGGGTGAATTATTTCTAGCTCGGTGGGCCCATGACACCTCAGGCCACCAAGGAAGAGATGCAACATATAGATGGGCTCGTGATCGAGGGGTGGACTTGACCATGGACACTATAGCCCAGGTTATCCATGAATGCGAAACATGCGCTGCAATCAAACAAGCCAAGCGGTTAAAGCCTTTTTGGTATGGAGGACGATGGTTGAAATATAAATATGGGGAGGCCTGGCAGATCGATTATATCACACTCCCACAAACCCGCCAAGGCAAGCGCCACGTGCTTACAATGGTGGAGGCAACCACCGGATGGCTGGAAACATATCCTGTGCCCCATGCCACCGCCCGGAACACTATCCTGGGCCTTGAAAAGCAAGTCCTATGGCGACATGGCACCCCAGAAAGAATTGAGTCAGACAATGGGACTCATTTCCGAAACAACCTCATAGACACCTGGGCCAAAGAGCACGGCATTGAGTGTGTGTATCACATCCCCTATCATGCACCAGCCTCTGGGAAAATTGAACGATACAATGGACTGTTAAAGACTACACTGAGAGCAATGGGTGGCGGGACGTTCAAACATTGGGATACGCATTTAGCAAAGGCCACCTGGTTAGTCAACACTCGGGGATCTGCCAATCGAGCAGGCCCTGCCCAGTCAGAACTTTTACGTACTGTAGATGGGATTAAAGTTCCTGTAGTGCACATAAAAAATATGCTGGGGAAGACAGTCTGGGTTATTCCTGCCTCAGGCAGAGGCAGACCCATCCATGGGATTGCTTTTGCTCAAGGACCTGGGTGCACTTGGTGGATAATGCGGGAGGATGGGGAAGTCCGATGTGTACCTCAAGGGGATTTGATTTTGGGTGAGAATAGCCAATGATCTGAATTATGTGATGTTAAGTACTAATTATAGTTATAATAGTTATACTAATAATACACAGATATACTAATAATACTAATAATATTATATGCCATACTAATGTTATTACAATAAGAATCACCCAGACTAATGAAGAATAACTTCAGTGAAACCAAGCAAAGCACAGTGATGATGGTACCAGAACTGACTTCAACATGGAACAATCCAACACCACATACCATCTCCATTTTTCCTGCCCTGAAAGATTATTATGACAGATGGAGCCCGAAGTCATGGACTAAATGAACTCACCGAACATTTTAGAGGGATGGCCCACAGACGAAGGGAATGATATCTCTGAGTGTGTGTGTATATATATATATATATATATATAAAAAGGGGTGGTGATTAATGAAAATGTACTGGAAAATATGAGACTTGAGCATGACGCAGATGGTATAGAATAAGGGGTGGATATTGTCCTGGTTTCGGCAGGGATAGAGTTAATTTCTTTTCTAGTAGCTGGTACAGTGTTTTGGATTTAGGATGAGAACAAAGTTGATAACGCACCGATGTTTTAGTTGTTGCTAGGTAATGCTTACACTAGCCAAGGACTTCTCAGCTTCCCATGTTCTACCGACTGAGAAGGCTGAAGGTGCACAAGAAGCTGGGAGGGGGCACAGCCAAACTGGCCAAAGGGACATTCCATACCATGTGACGTCATGCTCAGTACATAAACTGGGGAAAGCTGGCCGGGGGGGGGGCCGCTGCTCGGGGACTGGCTGGGCATCGGTCGGCGGGTGGTGAGCAATTGTACTGTGCATCACTTGCTTTGTGTATTATTATTATTATTATTATCATCATATTATTATTATCATTTTATTTCAATTATTAAACTGTTTTTATCTCAACCCACGAGTTTTTTTCTCACTTGTGCTCTTCCAATTCTCTCCCCCATCCCACCGGGTGGGGGGGAGTGAGCGAGCGGCTGCGTGGTGCTTAGTTGCCGACTGAAGTTAAACCACGACACCAGGCTCACTAGAGATGAGCCTAGGGGTGGCATGCCGATGCCGGGGTGAAATCGATAGCCCAGCTGAAGTGCATCTACACCAATGCACGCAGCATGGGCGGCAAGCAGGAGGAGCTGGAAGCCATTGTGCAGCGGGAGAGATATGACTCTCTGGGCCAGGCCCAGAGAGTTGTGGTGAATGGAGTTCAATCCAGTTGGCGGCCGGTCACGAGCGGTGTTCCCCAGGGCTCAGTTTTGGGGCCAGTCTTGTTTAATATCTTTATCGATGATCTGGATGAGGGGATTGAGTGCACCCTCAGTAAGTTTGCAGACGACACCAAGTTGGGCGGGAGCGTTGATCTCCTCGAGGGTAGGAAGGCTCTGCAGAGGGACCTGGACAGGCTGGATCGATGGGCCAAGGCCAACCGTATGAGATTCAACAAGGCCAAGTGCCGGGTCCTGCCCTTCGGCCACAACAACCCCATGCAGCGCTACAGGCTTGGGGAAGAGGGGCTGGAAAGCTGCCTGTCGGAAAAGGACCTGGGGGTGCTGGTTGACAGCCGGCTGAACATGAGCTGTCAGTGTGCCCAGGCGGCCAAGAAGGCCAATGGCATCCTGGCCTGTATCAGAACTAGTGTGGCCAGCAGGAGTAGGGAAGTGATGGTGCCCCTGTACTCGGCACTGGTGAGGCCGCACCTCGACTACTGTGTTCAGTTTTGGGCCCCTCACTACAAGAAGGACATCGAGGTGCTGGAGCGTGTCCAGAGAAGGGCAACGAGGCTGGTGAGGGGTCTGGAGAAGAAGTCTTATGAGGAGTGGCTGAGGGAACTGGGACTGTTTAGCCTGGAGAAAAGGAGGCTGAGGGGAGACCTCATTGCTCTTTGCAACTACCTGAAAGGAGGTTGTAGCGAGGTGGGTGTTGGTCTCTTCTCCCAAGTAACTAGCGATAGGACGAGAGGAAATGGCCTCAAGTTGCGGCAGGGGAGGTTTAGATTGGATGTGAGGAAAAATGTCTTTACTGCAAGAGTGGTGGAACATTGGAACAGGCTGCCCAGGGAAGTGGTGGAGTCCCCATCCCTGGAGGTATTTAAAAGACGTGTAGATGAGGCGCTTAGGGACATGGTTTAGTGGGCATGGTGGTGTTGGGTTGACGGTTGGACTCGATGATCTTAGAGGTCTTTTCCAACCTCAATGATTCTATGATTCTATGATTCACATATAGAGGAGGACTACTGGAACGATCAAGGGGATTGAGAGCATGTTTTGAAAAGAAATTTAAGGATTTGTTTTAACCTACCAAAGCAGAGGTGACGAGAAGAGGGTATTACTGCTAATACTTCCAGTGCAGAATGTTAGAGAGGATGTCCATTTGATCTTGTATTACTTCACCTGAATAACAGAAAAAGCATCCGTTGTTTGCTGCTGGCCTTATTCTTCACTGCTGGCACTGTTTTTGCAAAGTATATGTTCTGACTCTCCTTAGTATTAAGAAACATGCTGTTGTTGCTTGATACCACTAAGCAGACACAGCTGAAAAATGTTTTGTTTGATAGTGTTTATTGTGTGAAATAGTTTCTTACAATGATGCAGGGAAATTTGGTTTACGGACGAAATAGATTTATGCAGTGCTTGTAGTGTTCTATTCACATTCTAGTGAACACATATTGCAATTAAATTATACAATTTAAAAACTAGTTTTGACTAAGCTCAGCTGAGTGCTTTTAGTCTTAAATAGAGCTAGAAAATGTTTCATTAGAGAATATATTCTCTAAAGTTTCAGAAGCTTGATTAAAAGGAGTAAAATACTAAAAAATCCTTTTTAGATGTCTCTATGCCCATAATACTTGAGGGAACGTAATGAAAATGTGGGTATATGTCACATCTGAACATTGAGCTTCTACTTATTTATATACAACAGAAGAGTTTCTCCACGTTAGTGCTAACTTCTGGGGCCTGTATGAGGTCCTGTTGGCCACATTCAGAAGTTACACATTTACAGGTTTGGGTTTCATCAAAGTCTAATGCCAATGTGAAAAACAAGGTCTCTTAGTAGGTTTTCCCAGGAGTCTGCAGTATTTTCAGGTAGTTCCTCCAAGTTGCCCTGTTTAATAACTCGCTACTGGGGAAGAAAATCTTTTCAGTGGAATTGTAAGGTTATAAAGCATCTGGTCATTTCATTAGCAGAATATTAACACTGATGTTTTGTAGAAAATTTAATAACAACTTTAGTTGATGTTATGCATTGTGTTCTTAGATTATATTTATAAAATAGCCCTAATTTCTCTTATCTTAGTGTTAGCCTCTGTTAACTCTGAGTGTTAGCTAAACTTATAGCTGTTTAATTTAAAACGGATTTTTTTAATACCATGTGATACCATCTAATCTCTTAAGTAACTGCCTAATTCTAGTTAACTTCCTAAAGTTAGACATTAAGAGGATAGCATCTGACATTAAACTGGACTCATAAATGAACACAGAACCTGTGATTTAGCTCTTGGTGCTCACATAGCACAGCAAAGCTTCAGGAAATCAAGATTTAGCAGAAAGAAATGTTGTGCTTTTGCTTCAGATCGAACATCCTACAGTTTGACCTTGAAAGAAAATTATAGGTACTTCACTGGACTAAAGGCAAAGAAAGTCTGTATCTAATGAGATCTCTTTGAATGTATTTATTTCAGGATATCACTAAAGTAAACTTATAGCTTTATATTTGGAGAGGTTATGTAGAGGACTGCAATCTTTCATTTAGCTTACATCAGACTTCAAATACTTTTTTTTAAAGAAACACTGAGCCAAGAGGGCAGAATTTTTCCATCTAAACTTTGCATGCTATTACCAATGATACAAGCTAAGGGAAGGTTTCAAACCTTTACTAGTATTTTTATCCACTCATTGAATTTAAACTGACTCTAATGTAAGTGCCAATTTGTAAGTGGGAAATAAGGAATGAAGCTAATACTTCCTGAGACAGTCTAGCAAGAACTGGAACTATGCATCCAAAGTCTACAGAAGTACTTGAAAAATAGCCTTGTCCTGTTTTATAAGAATGATACTAGATGTCTCTCATTCCTGGCCCTTTTTTAAAAACTATTTATTCATCATTGATTGGTTAGTGAGAGTGGAGAGCAGTCAGATTCTGCTCTTAACCTACATGGCTTGTCTGTTTAAGTTAACAGTCTAACTGCATTTAATAAGCTCCTCAAGTAAAGCTTTTTCCAAAGGTGTTTTTGCATGACCTGCCTTATTACCAGAACTAGCTAACAAAGATATTTTTCTTCATGAAATATGGGAGAAAACAGACACTTTGTTTTTCTGAATGTAAAAATGTAAAACATGAATACTTGTTGAGTGTCCTCTTGATTTGGCCAATCATTATTAGAATCTCTCTTTGGACATACTTTGGTTTTAGAATGGTTTCATTCAGGGTACAGTGGTATATGCAGTTGAGATGCAGAAGTAATTATTAAGTGATTATTGATGAGTATTGTGGGAAATTTGAAGGAATAGAAGAAAGGTATCCACACTTAGGACTGAACTCAATGCTAGGGTTGTGCTCAAGCCCATACCAGATGAATATAAACCTCAATACCTTAATGAGATTTCTAGAAGGCTTTTCAGTAGATGGAAGATCTGTTGAAGTTCAGGGGCTCAGGACCTTGCCAAGTCCTGCCTGAATTGTGTTTCCAGTTCTCTTATATAATGTGATTCTTGTCTTCAGGCAGTTTTGTGGCACAAGTCCCTAACTCTCTTTCAGTCAGTTTTGGATAAAGAGGAACATTTGCTTTTTGTTTGAAATTCAGAGAAATATCTGACTGGCCAAGGGTTAGAAACCTAATTTGCATCTGGTACTCTACACAGAGTTCACTTTCATAAATATATAATTGATTTGTCTCCTGGAATGAATTGTGCATTTGTCACCCAACACATTTCTCTCACTAGTTTTGGTAAGGCATATTGCCCATCTCATCTCAGGAGGCAAGACACAAAATGCCTATTCTGTGCTAACACGAGTCCCTCACTGCTCACAATTGCATCCTATTTGGATTTGTTTTAACAGATATATTGAGAATGGGACAATATCCTTTTCCTACCTGGTAACTTAGATTCTGTAATTCTTCTGTCTCTGTAATTCAGCACTAAGTCATCTGTTCTGTTATGTTTGGTGTTTTTTTCCATATGAAGGTAACACAAACATTCTCAGTCAGTGATACCTCTTGTCCTTTATAGTCTGACTGCTTTCTTAAAACAAAAAATTTCATTACATATTTCCAGGTAATGTTTGAAAGAGTGTCTCCATTTTATTTTTTGGGGGAGCACACTCTAAATTTGTTAGCTCACAACTTACTCTCTCTCTTCCTTGTATTTATCATTTGCAGTATTTTCCAGCTTAGAATCATTTGTAGCTATTAATTGGCAGTTTATTGCCTGTTCCAGACTTTACTAAAGTTACTAATTTTACACTGCATATCCAGATTTTACATACTGTTTTCATTTTTCTCCTTCATTTACTGTTTCTCAGATAGCTTTCAATCTATGAACCAGTTTTAATGTACAAGGTAATTACAATTAATTTTCAAGTAATATTTCCTATTACGTATATACCATTCTTTTTAAAGAGTATATTTCATCAGCTGCATTCCCTATTTTTGGCTTTTATCTGAACACAGATCAAGCACGTTTTGGAAGATTTGCTGCTTATTAATCTGTATTGTGCATCAGTCATGAAAATATGTTCTTCCTTTACAGGTTCACCTTTCTTTATATGTATGTCTCATCATTTTAGTGGGAATTAAAATTCTCTAAGAGGATAACAAGTCTTGGGGTTGCAATTTTAACCTGAAACTTTCATACTTTCATTTTTTGAAACTTTGAAAACTGACTGTCAAAACTGAAACTAATAATTGTAACTGGCATAGTAAATTCATTAGCTCATTAATAATTTCTAATGCTACAAGATGCACATGGAAAATAAACTTTTGTCTATACTTCTGTTTAGTTTTCTAATCTATGAGCCATATTTATCATTTTGCATGGTAAAAGTAATGACATTTAATCAAAAACTTTCATAGTTTAATTTTTGTGCATTTTATTTTTAGCTCACAGAAATGACTTTTTTTAGAATATGTATTACATAGTAAATATTGAATCTGTATGAGTAGACCAAGGAATGACTTGCTGACTGCTCCCAATCACCTTCTTGTCCTTCGTGTGCCTGGAAACAGTTTCCAGGTTGGTTGCTCCATCACCTTTCCAAGGCTCAAAGTGAGGCCGACTGGCCTGTAGTTCCCTGGTTCCTCTTTCTTGCCCTCCTTGATGACACGAGTGACATTTGCTTTCCTCCATTCCTTGGGCACCTCTCTTAATCACTATGATCTTTCAAACATTACTGAGTGGCTTTGAAATGACATCAATACTTGTAGGTGCATCCCATCAGGACCCATGGACTTATGTATGTCCTGTTTGCCTAAGTATTCTCCGACCTGATCTTTTTCCACCAAGGATAAGTGCAGATGTGATAAATTAGAGATATGGAAACAATGCCATGCAAATGAACACTTTGTTTGAAAATATTTTGACCAATTAAATTAAATTCTTGCCAATTAAAATAGAGGTGGACAGTAAGAAGCAAGGACAAAAACTAAAACACCTCCCGCCAACCCCTCCCCCCTCTTTTTTCCCAGGCTCAACTTCACTCTTTCACTCCTGACTCTTCTACCTTCCCCAACCAGAGCAGCACTGGGTGATGGGGAATGGGAGCTGCCGTCAGTCCATAACAGTTCCTCTCTGCCGCTCCTTCCTCCTCACACTTTTCGCCTGCTCCAGTGTGGGTCCTCTATAGGCTGTAGTGTGGGTGTCTGCTCCAGTGTGGTCCTACCCACAGGCTGCAGGTGAATCTCTGCTCTAGCACCTCCTCCTCCTTCTTCTTCTTCTCCTTGCTGTCTGCAGGGCTGTTTCTCTCACACTGTCCTCACTTCTCTCTCTCACAGCTGCCATGCAGCATTTTTAAAATGTTTTTTTAAAATATGTTTTCTTAAATATGTTTTTCCCAAGGCACCACTACCTTGGCCGAGAGGCTCAGCTGTGCCCTGCAGTGGGTCGGTTGGAGCCGGCTGGAACCGGCTGTGTCCGGCACGGGGCAGCCCCGGCCTCTCCTCACAGAGGCCGCCCCTGCAGGCCCCCACTGCCAACACTTGTGCACCTTCCACCCAATATATTAAAAAATGAAAAGCCAATATTATTTCAGTCTTTTTCAGAAAACTGTGATATTGGAAGACTGCCTCACTGTAAAGCTTGTTTTTGGCATTACAGTAGTAAAAATATCCCTGTGAAGTAGGTGATGTCTGATAAGCCTAAAAACCTATTGTTGTTAAGATCCCATTGGAAATACTTCTGTATGTTACTCAGATGAATTTCCTATTGTAATATTTTAAATACATGCTGCATGCTTTTTTCTGTTTAGATTTGTCTGATAGGTAGTGAGTGCAGGTGGGACACCTTGTGAAACACATCTGAGGAGGCACGGAATTGAAAAGTATGAAAGAATAAAAGCAGCAGGTAGAAAATTGCTAACTTCAAATATTCACATATCAGACTCTAAATTATTCTTTGCCTTAGTTAACTGAAGGTTCTGTATTTGAATAAAGGATCTTAGCCTTTTAAGATTCACTGTTTTCATATTTTTAAGGTTTGGTATTTTTCTTTCCTTTTAAATGGAAGCAGAGAGTATTGTATAATCATTTTGTGTTGGAGCTGAAGCTTCAGGTAAGACAGTAAATATATTCATCTACAATTAAAAAGTGTGACATTTGTATACAACTACAGAAAATCTAAGAGATATTTTTTCAGCAGAAAAGTGTCAGTGTCTTCTGCACATATAAATTTTGCAGATAAACAATATAAATATCACAACTAACTATAAATTATGGACAACTAAAACGTCCCCAGAAAGTGACTGGATGAGGTGTATAAGAGTAGCAATATATTGACCTTCTTAAAGTCTAAACATAATGATAAGAAAGTTTGCAATGAATGAGAAAGTAAGAGCAGCAATGTATTGAAAATTCAGTACCTGAGAAATGAGAATGACAAAAAGTTCCCAAATCAGGATGTGTAAATGCTAAAGTGTATGCAGAACTCAGAGGAGAATTTGCATTGAGTGGAAGTGATGTTGCTATTTTGATTGTGCCTACTGCATAGCAGGTGATTACTTCATGACAGAGAAGAATGATCCTTCTATCTCTCATCTCTCTAGGTAGTTAAATAGCTGTCATCACTTCAGTACACGAATGTAGTTTCCTTTTCCTTCATTTATACAACACATCATTTATCTACTTTATGTAGACAATTTAGAACCCCTTTCAGGAATTCTCTGTGACAACCTTTGGTTGCAATTAGTTTCTATCAAGTTCATTTCAAAAGTTATAAGCCATCCAAGCTTCTCCTGCATTTTCTCACAACCAGTTCCCCTTAGGATACTAAGATGCTCTTACAGAAAAATTAGTGCAATGTTCACTAGGCTGAGGCTATTCATTATAACTTTTGGCAACAGAAGAAAATTGATAAGTGGATAGTTAGAAGATGTAAAATTATTGTCATTGACAGATGTTTGCTGTTTCATTTTACAAATGAGTCACAAGCATATAAAAAGGATAATAACAATAAAGATTTTAACAATTTTAACAAGAACAATTTTCAAAAGTCAGTCTCAAAATCCTAATATGTTGATAGCACACCTAAGAAAAAGGGAAAGTTAATAGTATTCATAACCATTTTTCATTACTGAACTAAATTATGTCATTGGTAGATATCATACTAGTCACTCTTGAGAATAAAGTAATCAAAATAAGTACAATAGAGTAGGTAGGTTTTACCTACCTACTACTGTAGTAGTAGGTTTTACCATGTATTAAAGAATTCACTGGTTTTAATATTACACATTACTTTATGGCCCTTTTTCAGATCCTATGTCAATTTCATCCCCCTTGTGAAAGTCCACTGATTTCAAAAAAGTTTTACAGCTTGAGTGAAAAATTATGACAGTAACAAAGGCACCACTCCTTACACTTTAATATTATATTTTTAAAACTCCACACCTCCAATTTTATTGTCATTTAATAGTTACCAAAGTATGCTTTCATTTGAGAAAGACCCCATGAATTTTCTTACGATGGTATGAGACTGTAGATGATATATTTTCTGCACTATTATTAAAATTTACCACCTACTGGTATCAGGGAAAATTACAGTATTGAACAATTAAGTTTTACTTCACATTCAGACTTTGCTCTGCTGTTTATCAACCTAGGTAACAAAATAAAGTTAATCCAAGTGCAAACACAATATATCAACAACAGATATGAATATTTATATGAAGCAGCATGCTTCATATAAATGAAAAAGTTTGTTCAGTGGTTTTGTTTTTAAGCCTTTCCTATTCTAGCAATTTCTCTCCAGCTTTGTCAAAACCACAGTAGATATCATGGTTTCATCAAGGTTTCCTTTAAGGTTTCTTTTCCTACAATTATTAAACATTAATTTATGCATCCTCTTCAGGTCTTATTTATTTAAACAGGAATTGTGTTTTCCCAATGAACTAAAAACTAAAAGTATATATGTATACATATATTTACATACTGTTTGTATATCTGACATTCAGTAAAACTTCAGAATGTTAAAAACTAGAATTTGTGTCTGGACTAAGGAAAGAAAAAGGTACCTTTTAAAATTTATTATTATGAAAATGAAGAACTCCTTTTTGATTAATCCACAATAATTTACAAAACCTAAGTGTGTTGGACCCAGGAGGTGAGCAACCTGCAGTTTTCTTGTATGCTGCTTTCAACTATTAAACTGCATACAAATTTGCAGCTGTCAAGTGTCAAGTCATTGATTTTCCTCCCTACTAGGCAACAGCTGCTGTGCTCACTCTTCAGATATCATCCTTTCCAGATGACATTGGGAGTGTAACAAGAGACTTCATTACTGATGAAATAAAGCCTTGGACTATTCCAAGAAAATGCCCCCAAAATATACTTTTAGTAGAAATGTACAAATGAAGCACAGAAGAGATTGGTGGGAGCAAATGTCGTACTTACCTGGAGTCCTGTCATACAAATATCAATTTTCTAATATATCCTCTATTACAGAAAACCTTTGTCTACTAGTAAAATAAAGGCAGATTCTTCAGATATTGTGTTCACTCTTCTTTTGAATCTTAAACAATATTGCTAATACTGTCCCCTAAGATGTGAAAGGATGATTTTATCTGCAACCTGTTAACTGAAGAACAAATTAAAAAAAAAAATGTTGACAACACACAGCTCCAATGAGGAGATTTACTCTGGTAATAACTCTAGTCAAAAAGCTCTTTTTTAATAGCCTTTTTATAAAAATTCAAGACAAATCCTACCTAAATAGGTAGGATCATGCCTAGATTGGCTGGTGTTTCTCAGGGCAGTTTTGTTCATGCCTTAACTTTTAACTTCCTTAATCAGTGTAAGCGGTATTTTCTTCAGACCTTGAAGATTTTATGATTTGTTTAATTAACAGCCAGTTCTTCTCCAATGGAAACTGACAGGATAGTTGAAAAAAATAATAAACCCTATACTTCTGTACTATTAAATATATTGATAGAACTCCACCATTCTAACAAAACTTTCTGAGACATGATTGCTTAAAGCCGTAGTAAGACAGGGGAAGTTTATCAAACGGAACAGGGTTTATAAATCTCCAGATAGTTGTGTAAAATTGTCTATTATTCATTAACTAATAATGGACCACAAAAGTGGTGGTTCATACTTAAAAACAAAGTCAAAACAATGCTCATTCTGGAAAAAAGGAAAAGAAAAAAGAAAAAAAAGGAAATCCACAGCAAACATCTCTGTTCATCAACATGGGCAGAGAAAATGAAGATGTTAAGTAGAAACCTCCATATCCTGATTATATACTATGGTATGTGATTACTTCTTCCAATGTTTACTAAATCTTTCTTTTTGACCTAAAATTGTTTCCTGAAAATCTTTTCTGATCGCATTTCCAAAAGTATTGATACAAGGCCCTAAATATTAATTTATAAAAATGAAGTTTCCATAGAAAAGAGACTATTTGATTTGATTTGATTTACCTGATCTATTATGTGTTCTTTTGTGTTTTATGGTGTTTCAGAATTAGAAATAATCTTGACTTGTATTTAAAAAAGTTATGTTCATCTGGTCAAAATTTCCTCAAATCTGTTCTTATCTGTCTTGTCCATTTGCAATTTACATCAAGGATTTTCAGGCTGATCGATACCTTATCACAGTAAAGTAAAATCTCCAAAGGTCCAAAATTAATAATGCGCATTTTATGTGCACATGTTGCTTATCATACAGTAACAGTTTTTAAGGTGTTTTCTTTACCTCATTATTACTGCTATTTTGAAAAAAGTTAATATAGTTCCTGTGGGAGAAAGTTGTACCTCAGAAATCTATTAGGGTCAGTGAGCCTATGGATAAATATTCAGTTCTGGATTTTCAAAAACTTTCAACGCTGTCCCTGGTAGTAATGTCCAATGGAATAGAATGGAATATTCTCTCAGGATAATTAACAGATAAAAAATGCAGAACAAAAGATAGAGAAAAAAAAATGTTCAATTTTCAAAACAGAGGAAAGCTACCAATTTGCTACTACAAATTTTTGTATTTCCATGTAGCCTGCTAGGTAGATGAGGACCACAGAAAGAGATTATACTGGACCCTTGGCCAACCATATATTGCTTAATTATGAATTCACTCCTTGACTGTTTTGGACCAGATTGCTCCAACTGGCTCTGTGAAAGCCAAATTTACTGTTGGAAAACTTAACTTTCAACAGTGTGGAGGTCAGTCAGTCAGTTATGGGCTAGAGGTCAAACCAGGTCCTCTTTATTTTTGCATATATAACTATAATATAGTCTATAATATAATAACTATAATATATAACTATAATATAGTCTACATGTCTGCATTCTCAACACATTAATAAATACTATATGGAGAATTAGGCAGAAATTAACAGAGTTTGTACACAGCATAAAATTAATCAAGGGTGTCCAATTCAGGTAAAAATGAAAAAACTGTATAAGGATCTCATGGTAACTGGGTGAAAAAAAAAGAAGGAAAATAAATTAAGTACTCAAATTTGGAAAAAACAGGGACACGTTGAAAAAAATAACCTTAGCAGTAGACACAAAGTATAATAGTTTTAGTTTCAGATTTAGTCTGACTACCTTTAGTCAGCCAAGACAGTTGTAATTATATAATATTCTAAAATCTGAATCAGTATGTTAAGGTGCCTTTGTCTCTACTCTATAGGGAGATAAGAGTAAGATAAGTTCCTTACAAAGGCTTTTCATCCAAGACTAAAAGTGGACATCATCCTCAGGAAAAAAGGATCTTAAGGGAAAGTTCTGTAATATGCAAAAATATTCTGAAATATACCAAATAAATGTAGGAATTATTAGAAAATGAGTTAAGAACAGAA
The DNA here is from genome assembly GCF_965638725.1 of Aptenodytes patagonicus. Taxonomy (NCBI): domain Eukaryota; kingdom Metazoa; phylum Chordata; class Aves; order Sphenisciformes; family Spheniscidae; genus Aptenodytes; species Aptenodytes patagonicus. Next base: position 183,174,101 of record NC_134949.1, on the reverse strand, counting down.
TGGAACACATTAGCATGCACAACTCCATGTTGCACCTACTGTTTGAATATTCTATGTCCTTCAGGTCACTCTATCTGATAAAAAGCATGGTAGAGTAAATACATACATAGAGCAGTGCAACGAGCATAAATCACAAAATGACAGCATCACTGAAATTTTGAAAATGTGTTTTTATGAAATTTCTATTAAAAAAAAAAAACAAACCTGAAGATGAAGTTTCTGAGAACATAAATTCTTGAATAGTGTCAAAGATTACTCTGACTTCTTTCTTGCTAATGTCCCAGACAGCTTGATATCCCATTGTCCAGCTCATATCTGCCAGCGTTGTAGAAATAAGCTGGACAACTTAAGGCACCTAAAAGATCTCTAGATGCTTATGTTTATGCATCTGACTACAGTCCTTGGGTTGGAATTCAGGTCCAGATTGTCTACAGACAGTGATAGGTTTTTAGACTCCTTCATAGTCAGTGAAGGTCTGGTCAATGCAATCTGAGCTAGTCAACGGAGTAACTAGGTGACTCATGGGCTGTGTTGACTGTGATAAGTACTTAGACATGATATTTAGGACTTAAATCAGTTACCTACATCTAGCTACCTAATGTAATCTGAGCTTTATTAAGATGTTCAAGACATCTCTAAAGGGCTGAAGATGTGTCATAGGAACTGTAGGAGACACACTTCTTCCCAGACCAGCACTTTGAAAACAAGAAGGATACATCTGGGCAACTTAACGGCAATCCTTATTTACCTTTAGGCAAGTGAAGCTCACAAGCGGACATCTACATTAAGATGTTTACAATTGTAGTTCTGGCCAACATTGGAGTCACTGCAAATCCCCCTTCTCCCCAGACTTTCTCCTGAAAATAGAGGGGGGAGGATAAAGCTCTAAGCCTAAATTTAATCTTGGCAGTATCAGAAATTGAACTGAAAAACCCACTAATATACGCTGAAATTATTTATTAGTGACTCAATAGACAGCGAAGATGGAATATTACCAGTGATATTATTCTGAGGTTATGCTAATTTCTGAAAATGTCTTACTGACATTTAGGATACAATACATTTTGTTGAACTTAAGAAGTAGCACAGATGTATGTACCTCAAATAGATACCCAAGGCTCATTTTATAGTTAATGAGGAGAAAGAATCACTTATAAGGTATCATTTATTTTATACTTATACAGACATTTAGCATGATGGATAAATCATACCCTAAAAATGTCTATTTCTTTTCAGGATCTCTAACAGAAGCCTAAGGATATCACATAAGTTATACACATTTACATAACAGATTACTAAAATTAGGTGAGAGGGATTTCCCTCAAAAATTACCTTTATGTGGATTGATGGTAGTGTGCATAGCTCAACCCTGGCATCTGAAATCTCTAGTCAGTGAATCAGATTCTAGCTCTTTCATTTTTAGTTAAGATAATTCTAAACAGAAAACCTCTGAAAAGTAACATTCGTGTTATGTGTTATTACTGCTTCAGCAGAAATACACTGCTCTATACACATTGATACTGAGAGGCGAGAAAAGTAAACAAAGCAATAAAGTATAAAAGTTAAATGTAAATGATGTTAGAATTTGTAGCAAATGGACACTGATACACAATCAGCTATTTTAATTAAAAAATTGCTATTATTTCTAGTGCATTCATAGGCAAAAGGCTGATGTCATGGGCAAAATAATGAATATAGGAAGAAGTTCCTCCTGTGATCATACCAGTAATGCTGATCTGTAGTTAAATGCATATACTTGCAGTCAGAACAAGAAATGTTACATTTTGACATTTTTAAAACAATAATTTAACACACACAATCAAAACAGATGTTTAAGCTTCTGTGTTTGCTAGGAAAAACCTGCCATTTATAGAAAGCTTATTTTTACCATATGTGATTGTTTCTTCTTCAGTTAAGATTTACTTTAAAAAATATGAAATAAATCAAAATTAAGGATGCAATGGTCTTTCACAAACTTAGAACAATAGCTTACAACATATTTTTCCATGTTCAACTAAAGTGAAAAGAATAAAAAACACTGTATATAAACATAATACTTATATAGCAAAAGTACTCATCGATAATTAGTTACAAATTTTGTTTTAATATAATGCAATACCTACTAAACTGCACAAATGAGTTCAAGGTCTTTTAACATCTGGAGAAGGGTTAAATCTGGCTGCACAGTTTTTTCTCTGAAGAATCACAATTACAACAGTTGAAATCTACAAGCAGAGGCTGTAACTGTCAAGTGTTAATTAAATCAGTTCAGAAATGCAACTCAAAGAAGATCAGATAGTAAGAAATTACCTTGGAAAACTGAATTTATTTCAACCTGAATATGAGATAATTGGGTTTTTGCTTTAGAATAGACTAAGTATACAACTTAAAGTTAAAGTGTTTCTAATTTTTGCATTAAACATCATAATTAACAGTGCTTGTAACAATATTTCAGACTATTACTTTTTCTTGGGCTATTTTCACTGTTGTTAATGACACCTCATGAAAGTGTAACTGCATCTCAAGCACAGCAGTTACTATTCATTCTGAAAAAAAATTAGAATATTCTTGTGACTTTAGAAGTTCCATAAAACGGGGAGATAGATATTGTTTTGTACATAGAGCAAGATGTCCTTGCCTATGCTGAATACACTTCAGGCAATAAAGAAATATTTTTCAAATCACAAAACATATTCTGAAACACTACATATGCAAAATGCCTCACCTTTCCAATTTAACGAAAGCTGGAACTCATTACATCTAATTTAGTGCTGCCTCACTGAAAAGTAGGAATGTGAAGAAGTGTGATCTAGTTTGCCTTGCATAACTACTTAATTTTTCTAAATACTTAATGGAGGGATTCAGGTGCTCCTACAAGTTCTAGTTGGCTGGATATAGGTAACCATTAGAAAATGTTTGCCATTCCTTGCGTTGTCATTCCCTTGAGAATGGCACATTCTCAAAAGTTAAGTGGCCAATGAGGCAAAGAATGCTAGTGCTTATGGCAACTATCCAAACATATAAGGCTATGAGTTTTAGGTTCTCTTGATCCTGATGGGAACAGTTTGCCTTTTGGGGGGGGGGATTAAGATATGCTACCAATACATTGCTGCGTTCCAGGAAATTTTCTGGGTTACCAGTGGAGGATGTTCTTCTTCCTTTCACCCTGTGAAGCAACTTTCAGAACAGTCTGTGCCAACTTGAGCATTCTACACGTGTTAAAATGGTAAAGCATTTACTGCGGTGTCCTGTTCCATAAAATTATTAGTGTTTTGGTAAGCAGAGACTTACAGTTGGTCCTCTTTCCTTCAGATCACTGCTAACTCCAGGTAAGCTAAACCAGATCAGAAATACTAGTGTTCCCCACATCCAGAATAGAACAAAATGATTATATTTATAGTAAAACTTTTGCTGATTAAAAAAATAGAAGAAACTGAAGAGTAAGATTACTTAAGCTATTTATAACAAGATTAAATCTGAACTTTCTTTCTGTCTAACCATCTGGCTTATTAACCGTCACCAGAAAGAAACAGTCTTTGTTCTATGAGAGCAAATAGTGGTTTATGAAATCAGATATGAGCCTGTTGTTGGTGAATTAACATGTTCTTGATGCAATGAAATATAAAATTCTACTTTTTCTCTTTAGTGACCATACGGTCATCGCTTTTTCATCAGGTCAATTTCTAGCAAATTGAACTAGTTTAATATGTAGCTTAACAAGTGTTATAGCTGTTCAAAGGGGAGGCAGGGAGATTGTCCACACAGTCAGGTGGGGAGGAACATAAGAAAGACTTCTGCATTTGTCAATAGGAAAACATGCAGATTCTGCCTTCTTATGTGACTGAATCTTCATTTTGCATTTTCCTGTTTGAAGTGTTTCCAACGACCGAATGTTACATTTTCTTTCTCCTATGCATTGACAGTTATATGTGGCACAAGCACCTAAAACTCGCTTGCTGTGGAACTGGCAAAGCATGTGAATTAATCTCCTCAGAAAATGTGTTCATGATTATGGATAGATGCCTACTAAATCATCCACTGTAAGTCATTGTTCACTGTAAATCTAATCAGCTAGTAACTCAATTTTGTTAGGATGTTCATGATGAAGTCCAATTTAAAATAAAATAGAATAAAGTACTATAAATTTTAAATTGCCGAATAATGATATGATTAGAATATTAATGGCATTTGTATCAAACAGTGTAAATACGTGACAATAAACTGCCTGCCTCCTGGAACCTAGCCTCCTTGTCTTCCTTGCCAACTGTCACAGCTTTCACCCTTTCTGTCACTGGGCTGATGACAGGAGAAATTTACTCCCCAACTTGGAACTGACTGATTAATCCTTGCATACTGCTGGCTGCTGAGGCAGCTGCGGATTCTCAGCCTGTTTGTATGACATTCTACTGCATAATGTCAATCAGATTATACTATTTCATGAAATAATAAGGAAATATGAATAATTAATGTTTGCAACAGAAAAATACACACAGCGACACAAATACTGTGTTTAGCTAATACATCTGCTCTTTTCTCATGGACAGTTTCAGAAATAGGTGAGAGGCAATCTTACGTCTCACTATCTGCTCTCACTTTTGAGCACCCTAACTCAGGAGTCTTTTCTTCAGTGGTTAAAGAAGAGAAGGAGTTGGGAGAAAAGGTTAACCTCTCAAGAGTGAAGGAAAAAGAATTATGTAACAACAATGCATATCTTCCTGTTTTCCTGTTGATTCCCCCCTCCACCCTTCCTTTTTTTCTTTTTTTTAGGTGGAGAACTGCAGGTCTCACTGCACATCAACGTTTGTGAATTATTTTTATCTGATGGTCTCTTCCTTCTGCTTTTCTGTTACAGAAATTCTAACTATGCCCAGGAAAAAGGCAAATCAAATCTTCACATATTATATGAAAGGCAGCACAGGGTGAATATGAATGGGCACAAAGCTAGGGGAAATCTGGTGTTAATGGCTTGCACCAGTGTCAATGTGTTTTACAATGTTTTAGAAAATCTAAAGTAACTGATGTAATATATTTCTATTAATTCTTTTTTTTTCTTCTTTTTTTCTTCTTTTTTTTAAGTAGTGATGTAGAGTTCCGATTGTTGGGTTTTTTTATTATTATTATTATTATTACCATTATTATTACTATTATTACCACCATCATTTTCATTTTTATTTTTAAGGAGCTTTTATTAGCCTTAATGATGATTTATGTCTAAGTCACATCACATTGGAGTAGACAGAAACAAACAGGAGTAAACCAGTTGGTACTGAGGACCTGATATCCACACTGTAAACCTTTTTTGGTTTAATATCAGGCTAGCTTGATACAGTCACTCAGAGACAGAATGTCCGTATACAGCTGGAGCACATTCTGTGAACTCCTGTGTTGTCTTTTGCAGGTTACTTTAATGTAAAATAAATCTAACGCATGCTCCAAACACTAAGCAAACACATTATGTAGGGACAGCCATGAGATTTATTTCACAACAGTAGTTCTGATCCAAACTAAAGCATTAGCACAAAGATAACACACCCTAACTTCTACTCATCGAAAGACAATCCCAAGTTTTTTTCAATTTTTTTTTTTTTAACTAACTGATGCAGATTTCAGTCCCTGATTTTACAACATGACACTTCAGAAGTGCCAAGTGTTCTGTGGAATGAAGAGGACAATGCATAACTCACAATTCAAATTTTCATAAGAGCTGTCCAGCAAGTGTCACACAAAACAGACTTTATGGGCCCAGAAACCTGGCTCCACCAGTACTCTGTTGACTAATGAAAGGAAACTTCTGGAAGACTGTATGCCTCATTCTTTTTTTCAGTCATAATGTTATGCCCAGGGGACTGTGCAAGACAAGTCTTTCAAGTCTGCAGACTTATATAAAGGTTACTCTGTGAATCTGTGTAAGCCATACTAACAACCAGATACCCATAATTACCCATAATAGAAAAAAAAATATTTAAGACCTTTTTGTAGTTTTTTAATATCCACCGTATGTATGAATAGCTTTTGTTTCTGTTGAAAGAGCCAACACGCTACTACGTGTGTATTTGCAAGTGTGACAAAAAGATAATTTATTTTTGATTTTTCATTCTATTTTTATTGCAAGGTGTCTGTAAGCTACAAAGATGCTGATTTCTCTGCATTTTACCAGTCCTGACATTCTTTTTCCTGGTACTGACCTTTTCTAGTATAGCTTAATTACCTGATGAAAACAGTAATTTCTGAAAAAAGTGAGTAAAGAACTATGCCTATTACCCAAATCTCCTCCTATAATCCCAAGTCCTGTGTCTGTACTTTCCACACTCTTTTGCTCCAAGACAAAGCAAATCTAAAATATTTCAGAATCCAGTGATAAGAACTTTATACCCATTGTTGAATCATTTAGCAATAAATTTTAAACAATGGTCCAATTTTTAATAAATTAAAAAAAATTATTATTCAAATTGCATAACAATGATACGCACATAGACTAAGTCCATAGGTCTGAGAAGTTTCTGTAAAAAAGCTAAAAATATGTGAAACTCTCCCAGTTTAATGTGAAAATTGGGAAAAAAAATCAAGACACGTTTTACATAATTTTTTTCAGAGTTGACAAAGCTGTTATTGTAGCTTTAAGGCTTTTGCTGCCCTTGTGTAACCACAGGCTTTCTAAGACTGACTTTGTACTTTAAAGCTATTTTTGGCTTGGAAATGAAATAGGTAATAGGTTGTGATTTGTTGAAGAAATAAGCACTGGTGACCTCATAAGCAATCTATAAAGCTCATTAATTGAGTTCCATTTTGTGTTTCACCTTCTTCATAACAGTTTTCAAGGAACCAGATTTATTAAATCAAAACTCAAGGGATCTGAAACTATTTAAACTTAAACCAGTGGAAAAGGTTTTTGAAACTCTAGGGAGGCAAAAATGTGAGGATTATTTTGTGTGTGTGTGAGTAATCTAAACAGGACTCCATACTGTTCCTAACTCACAATTAAAAGCATTATGGAAAAGGTAAACACTTCCTCTGTGAACTGGAGAAGTGATGAGTATTTAAACTTGATAGATATCTTTCTGCCTTCAGGCCATAAAAATCAGGATATCCTGTTATTATAACCACATCTTATATGAAGAACTTGCAGGAAAAAAAAGAATTTGGCATCTCTGATTATTATCTGAAAATTGCACAATGAAATTGAAAATACAATGAGAGAAAACTCAGGGGCTTTCTAGCCATTCTGGTAAAATGTACTTTTTGTTCCCAGTCTCCTGCTAATGCTTTAATAAAACTTTAAAACAAGCTACTCAAAGGGAAGGAAAGATTTTCAGAGGTGCTTGAGATAGATTTTCATGCCAAATTCAACTTGAAACTTGTAGAAAGAATTCCCAGATTGTGAAACACATCTGTTACAAAAATATTGCAGCTTGGCTTCACATTTTTAAAAGAAAACTCTGAACTGAAAAAAGAATCTCCAAAGACATCACCTCTCTTAAGGAATAGCCTGATTCGTTTTTTAAACATGAAATATAAAAACGACATTTTTGCCTAAACTGGAAAACAGAATATGTCCTTGAAAATTATTTCTAAATACTAAAAAGGAGAGAAAGTAGGAAAAAATATATTGCAACCTAAAAATGAATCATGTGTTTATCCTTGATATCCTTCAATATTGGGAAGTGAGTTTGGAGCTCTGGAGACAAGGGTTCAGTGTCTCTCCTTGACGGAGTTCTTGCAGTATTAGCTTCACCATGCAACTTCATAAATCCATGCAACTTCCAGTCTTTTTGGTCGAGAGATTTTGTGAATCCTACACAAGAATACCCAAGAGGCTAGCTCTAAGAATCACGGCTAGACTACACAAAGCAGTGGAGGCATTTCCATGCAATGTTCTAGTTGGTGATTTCACTTTCTCAGCGTGCATTCATGTGTTTGCAGGTTAATCACATTTAGGGTTTTGTTCTTCTGTCCCTAAATTTTTTAAATGTATATCTGCATGTTGAATAGCAGAGATCTCTAGATATTTTTAGACTAGCTTGTTATCTTTCTGAGAGTCTCACTGCACTGAGCCACGCTGACATAATTTTAGGGAAAGGTTTAGATTATTCAGTTGAGTAAGTAGTATATATTTGGGGATGAAATTCTTTCATTAAATTCTCTGGTCCAAATCCTCTTTTATTCAGAGCCTTTTGTGAAACAGGAGCACATATCTACAATGCATCCTGCCAGGAGGTTGACATGAAATTTGAATCTCAAAATGGGGCAGCTTCAGCTGAGAGTGTCCTTGTTCTAACCTATCTGGAGAATGAGAGCTTAGTGTTTGACTACATATTGTCATGCTGTGGAGGATCCAGAATCCATGTCCCCTACCTGCTGGGTAACTAATGTCAACAATAGACCGCTATATAAAAGCTGGCTGGTGGTGACAGTGCCAATAGATGTACTATTTAAAGTGATTGTGACTGCTGTGCGTCTTGCTGAACTCAGGGCCGTCACTGTACATGAGGAATGCTCTGAACACAGGAGCGATAGGTTCCCCTGTGGACCTAGGCAATACCTTGTGTTGTCTCTGTATGGCTCTGATATTTAAGCAAGAGTTGAGTTCCTAGCAATTCAGTTTGGAGCACTAGCACAAATACCTAAGTTCAGGTGTATCCGTGCTGTCCAAAAAGGAGCTGCCAGTTAATTTAAAATTCCCTTGAGGTTAGCCTGAGCTTGTAATCAGGCCGGCTGAGTCACTGTTTTTAATTCAAGAACTTTAATAGTCTAACTCCCATGTTAAGGAAGTTTTGATGGCTTAAATCTATCCATTTATGCATCTACGCTTTGTTTCCCATTCTGTGAGACAGGCTACTCTAGGAATACAGTACATTTCTTTCTCACATTTTTCTGAGATTATATGCTTAAATGTTTCTAAAATGTTTTTGGTATAAATGGAAGGTCTTTACAAGTTCCAACAGGTAAATGCAACTAGACCTACGTCTATGCTAGTAAATTAAAAGAGTGATGATAAGTTAAATACTTCTGGCCTTGGCAAACCATCAGCCTCCTAAATAATTCCCATATATGTATGACGAATTAGAATATCCCAGGTCTCCTTCTTATGACAGTTTTGCACATAGTCACCCCCTTTTGCAGGCTGAAAGAAATTATCACCACAGATACTGGCAGTTCTATATTAGGTGACCTCAGTGATGGGGAATGTTCCTGGATACATTTAATTTACTCATTTAGGCAAAATTTAGATCTATCTACTATCCTTCTATTGTGGGCAACGTAGAGTCTTAGGCCTTCTTCATTGTCAGTCTGACAGCAAACAGGGAGGTTTACTCTCTTTTTATTTTGCCACAGCACGCTCACATGTATATAACTAGAACAGATTATAAGTGTTAAAACAATACTCTCTTATAATTATATTCCTTTATAATATCTGGAAGTCTACTTTTAACCATTTTTATTACTTCTTTATTCATCTGTTACGAATAGAAAGACGCCAGACTGCAGGAAGATTTGGAAGAATTTAGTTGTCCTTCAGATCAAAGTCACCCCTATAAATCTTTTTGTAAGTCACAAAGTCCCTTTGCTGTATTCTGTGGAATGTCTGTGGGAAGCTGGAAGGCTAAGGTGCTAATTGAGCGGTAATACAAAACTGGTTTCATATAGTAATGAAAATTGAGTTCACAGCTTTCTGCCTCTATTACTTGGGCTTTGTGGTCCTAATTTTACTCAGCTGAAGTAATACAAAAATGTTGTAAATAATGGATGTGCTTGAATACAGGTAGCACTTAAAATTGGAAGGAAGTGGAAGGAACAAAGGCATTATCACTCCATGGCACAGAAGACTGTAGTCTGTGAAATGAGAACCATAACCAGTGAGAAGAAAGGTTTTGTGGATTTCCTTTATTAAAGGATGAAAATAGGAGATTATAACTTTTCACAGTAACAGATTTTACATGGATATATGATGTGCAACTCAAAATCTCAAATAATAAATTTTCATGTAATGTTAATAGATCAATGTTACTGATTGTTGTTCAGGTGGTGATTTTTTTTCCAGATATTCTGTGTAGCATCCAACACATTTTAGACCTCTGCATTATACAAATCTTTACTGATATCTTATTTATATAATAGACTCATAATAATTTGATGTGTAAATTAATGCACATCCTACATTTCCAAATATGTTTACTAATTTCATTTAATAACTTTTTAAGGCATTCAGTTTTTGAGATATTTATAACCTATTTTGCAATTAAATGTGCCTTTGAAATACACTGAGATTTATATTTTAGTGGAATGCTCAAGGTCACATCCAGTGGTGGAAAATACAGGTGCCAATTTCACAGACCACTACTCAGATCACCAGACCACACTCCTAATATTTTTGGTAGACAAATAGCAACAAAGTTTATTAGATGGTAACAGGGTACCATAATGTGCAATTTATTTTGGTATGGATTTCCTGTTATAATGACAAGATTATCTGGCAAAGCTATATTCCAATTGCTAGTGCTAAATAAATATTACTGTAACTACAGTGAATAGGTTTTCACTTGAATAAAAAAACGTGTTTCTGTTTCATAGATAAAATTTACATAAATATTCATTCATACTAGTAAGACCAACATTTATCAGTTCTTAGGGTTTTCAGTTTTTCCTCTAAATCTTGTTTGTTTTGCCAAAATTGTGACTTAAAGACTTTGAGTTCTCTCTGAACCTAAGAATTCTTTTTCATTAAATCTAAAAATTTTATTTTAATTCTGATCAATAAGCAGCATGTTTTTGTAGTTTGACTTCACTTTTTACATTAGAAGAAAAGACATTTGTTCTTTATAACTTTTTCTTTAAGTTACTACAGCTAAGATGTAGAGCAAATATTTCACTGAAAGGTTTTATGCTTAATGTTTAACAAATGGGGACATTTCACTATGCTGATTTGTGGTCTGACAACTCCAGACTGAAGGTGACTTCATTGCATTGTGTCTGAAAATTTCATAGAAGAATATAATATGTTGGTGAATGGATTCATTAAGTCAGGAGATTAAATTAACTGTTCTTAAAATAAAATTAAAAAGTAGCATCTAGTACATAATGAATCCATGCATTTTATGTCTTCAAATGCAAGTGTACTTAGAATGCTTAATAAAATTCTGAAATATGTAATTCATAATGAGTTTGTAACTCTGATTAGCAAATCACACAGTTCTCCTTTAATTTCATTTTTTTTAGATAATTTGATTTATAAAGCAGTAAATATTTTATGACTATCACTATCTTTAGTAATAATTTCTACTAATGAGGATCAACTACTAAGAGCTAAGAATTCGCACCTCGAATACTGTGTTCAGTTTTGGGGTCCTCACTACAAGAAGGACATCGAGGTGCTGGAGCGTGTCCAGAGAAGGGCAACGAGGCTGGTGAGGGGTCTGGAGAACAAGTCTTCTGAGGAGCGGCTGAGGGAACTGGGGTTGTTTAGCCTGGAGAAAAGGAGGCTGAGGGGAGACCTCATCGCTCTCTACAACTACCTGAAAGGAGGTTGTAGCGAGGTGGGTGTCGGTCTCTTCTCCCAAGTAACAAGCGATAGGACGAGAGGAAACGGCCTCAAGTTGCGCCAGGGGAGGTTTAGATTGGATGTAAGGAAAAATTTCTTTACTGAAAGAGTGGTGAAACATTGGAACAGGCTGCCCAGGGAAGTGGTGGAGTCCCCATCCCTGGAGGTATTTAAAAGACGAGTAGATGAGGCACTTAGGGACATGGTTTAGTGGACATGGTGGTGTTGGGTCGATGGTTGGACTCGATGATCTTAGAGGTCTTTTCCAACCTCAATGATTCTATGATTCTATGATTCTAAGAATATCAGTAAAACCAGAGTCAGCAAGGTCATTATGTCACATTGCCAGGATAGAAGCATTGGAACAGGCTGCCCGGGGGAAATGGTTGAATCACCACCCCAGGAGGTATTTAGAAGACATGTAGACGTGGTGCTTAGGGACATGGTTTAGTGGTGGACTTGGTAGTGCTAGGCTAGCGGTTGGACTCAATGATCTTAAGGGTCCTTTCCAACCTAAATGATTCTATGATTCTAAGACTCCCATTCTCCAAGAAATGCCATCTAGCTGGGTCTGAAGGCAACCATACCTGCCTTCTTCCTTTGTTCATCTCTCCATGGAATATTTGTTGCTTTTTGGTGATACAGCAATGCTTTCCTGCATGATGAACATAGAATCATAGAATGGTTTGGGTTGGAAAGGACCTTAAAAGATCATCTAGTCCAATCCCCTTGCCATGCACAGGGACATCTTTCATGTGATAAGGTTGCTCAAAACCCCATCCAACCTGACTTTGAACACTTCCAATGATGAGGCATCCACAATTTCTCTGGGCAGCCTGTTCCAGTGTCTCACCACCCTCATCATAAAAAATTTCTTCCTTATGTCCAATCTAAACCTACCCTCTTTCAGTTTAAAACCATTGTCCCTTGTCCTGTTACTACAGGCCTTGGTAAAAAGTCTCTCTCCATCTTTTTTATAAGCTCCCTTTAAGTATTGAAAGGCTGCAATAAGGTCTCCCTGGAACCTTCTCCTCTCCAGGCTGAAAAACCCCAGCTCTCTCAGCCTTTCTTCAAAGGAAAGGTATTCCAGCCCTCTGATCATGTTCATGGCCCTCCTCTGGATCCACTCCAACAGGTCCATGTCTTTCCTGTACTGAGGACTCCAGAGCTGGGCGCAGTACTCCAGGTGGGATCTCACCAGAGCTGAGTAGATGAGGAGAATCACCTCCCTTGACCTGCTGGCCATGCTTCTTTTGATGCAGCCCAGGATACAGTTGGCTTTCTGGGCTGTGAGTGCACATTGCCAGCTCATGTAAATTTTTTCATCCACCAGTACCCCCAAGTCCTTCTTGGCAGGGCTGCTCTCAACCCTTCAGCCCTCAGCCTGTATTGATACGGGGGATTGCCCTGACCTAGGTGCAGGACCCTGCAGTTGGCCTTGTTGAACCTCATGAAGTTCACACAGGCCCACTTCTCGAGCCTGTCAAGGTCCCTCTGGATATCACCCCTTTCCTCAAGCATATCAACTGCACCACTCAGCTTGGTGTCATCTACAAAGCTGCTGAGGGTATACTCAATCCCACTGTTTATGTAATTAATAAAGATATTGAACAGTACTGGTCCCAGTATGGACCCCTGAGGGACGCCGCTTGTTACTGTTCTCTATTTGGACATAAACCCATTGACAGTAACTCTTTGGATGTGGCCATCCAGCCAATTCCTTATCCATCTAACAGTCCATTCATCAAACCCATCTCTCGCCAATTTGATGGCAAGGATGTTGTGGGGGACTGTATCAAATGCCTTTCAGAAATCTAGGTAGATGATGTCTGCAGCTCTTCCCTTATGCACTGGTGCAGTCACTCCATCGTAGAAGGCTACTAGATTAGTCAGGCACAATTTGCCCTCACTGAAGCTATGTTGGCTGTCTCTGATCACCTCCCATTTTTGACATATCTGTCAAACAAAGAGGTGAGGCTGACTGGTTGGTAGATCCCAGGGTCCTCCTGTTTACCCTTTTTAAAAATGGGGGTTATGTTTCCCCTTTTCCAGTCACTGGGGTCTTTGTCTGACTACCATGACTTTTCAAATATGATGATGGTAAAGATATGGCAATGTGGGTCAGTGTCATGCACCATATAGTACCAAAAGAAGGGGGGGAAAATGACCACTATTCAGACTCCACAGTCAGGCAGGTACTATATGGTGACAGTTTATTATGAGAGCCAGAATCCTTAAGCAAGCATACAGGTTCACAAAATAGTAACACCTAACGCGGCACAACTACATACACAGGGAGGGTAATATGACCTGTCAATAAGGATCAAGCTGGTGGTCACAGACAGTTCAGGGATCTCAGTCCAGCTGAGAGGGAGCTCCGAAGAGCCTCCTCCAGTCCGCGTCCTTTATGCTTTTGTTGCTGCATTGTCTCGGTAGATGAGCCCTTGGTTGGGTCTTATCTTTTACTCAAATGCGCTGTCTTTTCCCCTTCCCTCTTATTTTAACAATGAGGAGTCGTAACTGCTATCTCATTAAACTAAGTGCTCAGTATCACAAGTTGGTTTTACTTTTAACTTTATGTGGGCGAGATTCTGCTTTTACTTCCCCGCCTTAGGTTTTCTCTCTCAGTGGGTTCAAATACGTTTCAGAGCCTGGGTCTTTAGGCCCTTGACATAAGTTTAGGCCTCAGAACTGTGAGAGGTGTGGCAGTGGCAAACTTATCAAGGATGACAGTGTCCAAACAGGCGACAGCTATGGAACCTTCACTCCATCCTGTCCCCTGTTTCTGCACAGTCATTGCTCCCTTGTGTCCAGCTACAGGGGGGCATGGGCATAAGTTTCACTAAGATTTGCGAGAGGTGTGGCAGAGGCAGACTTATCACGCGAGGACATACTCAAGGATGACAGTGTCCGAACAGGCAAGAGCTATGGGGCCTTCGCTCCATACTGTCCCCCATTTCTGCACAGTCATTGCTCCCTTGTGTCCAGCTACAGGGGGGCATGGGCGTCACAGTCAGTTCGTATTTAGTCATGATTTTTTTTTTTTCATTTGAAATGAAAAGATATGTTCAGATTACTGGAGAATATAACTGCACAAATTAGGGATAGGTATGCAAGCTAAATATGTATAGATGTGTGTGCCCTATTATGTCATATGAAGGTATAAAATTTATAACTTGGAGGAGGTGATAAATTAAGACAATATTTAGATATCAGGTAAAAAATGCTAGTCAACCATGGGAAGATATTTGGAAGAACACCTAATCTCCACACCACTCCTGATATTAACAGTTATATTCTTCTAATATACCATGTGCTGACTCTAATAAGTGCTCCTGTTCCAAAGATGATCTTCCCACACACAAAATGAAATAATCAAAAGTAGCATGAAATTCTGAGGCTGTGGTCTATGTTGGAGACTGTATATGTTAATGCCAGAAAACAGTAATATATATAAAAAGGTGCTCTCATTTTCATATTAAATAATTCCATTTATCTTCCCTGGCATGTCTCTGAAGGAGCACAGAATAATAATCTGAAGCTCAAATAAAGTATTGTCAAGAATGTCCTTAAAAATCAAAGAGAATAGATGACATACATCCTAGAAATGCTTAAAATACAACTCTATATTGCCATCTTTCTCTCCTTCCTGTTCTGTCCATCTGTTGTTTACGCTGTAATTTTTGCTTCAGCAGTGGAAATGCATGTTTTTTTCTTTGATTTCAGTGGGTCAGTTATGACAACCTTTCTGATTTAAAATATGTTATTCATGAGTTGTCTTTTTTTATTTCAATGAGACAAGTATCTGTCCATATAAGCTAGTACTCAACTTGCTTCGTTTTGAGCAATGTATTTTTTTAGCTTTCCTTATTACTGTATGCTCATAAGGATTGACTTTATTATTAAGTCCTATTCAGATTTCAAGTGAATAAAATAATAAGTAATAATATAATGATTAAGATCCCCAAGCCTTCTTTAGTTCTACTTTTCTTAAGAAACAAAATAGAACCAAACAAAACCCACTCTATTTCTATTTCTTTAATTGACTAAGTGAATCTCATCTTACCCTTTAGCTTAATTTCTAATCATACCATCGTTACCTTAATGTTTGGTAAGAGATTATTTTTTTTCACTTTTTAATTTATGTCAATATCCTTGAAAATTCCTGCCGATCTGTTCATGTATCCATGCTGCAGATGACACACTTCTATATTGTGTGCTCTTGTGAGCACAAGAAGGATTAATATCATCCTGAATTCAAGGTTAATATAGTCTTGCACCAAAAATTGGACAGAATGACAGGTCAGCTTTTCAACAACCACTTATCATCAAATTTAGACAACATGGTATTCCCATAAATATTTCAAGCAAAATAGTACCCATGTGTGTCCATGAATTTACAATTTTTTTTCACTCTAATTACATGTATTCTCCAAGTAACTGGTCTTTTGATTTATCACAAAGTTTCCCCTTGTAATCATATTTCATATCTGACAAGGTAATCATGTTGCTAAATCAGCTAAATAGTTGCCTTATGTTAGTCTTTATACATATCAACTAACACAAATGTTTTAACTATTTCCCACATTAAATTTGGACATTAGCACTCTCACCAATCACACAGAAGCATAGCTTTTACTATTTAAACATATATCATTAAGAAATGGTTGCATTTCTGAGCACTTATGGAAGAATTCTTCTAATGTTGTAAAAATTGTTTTTTCACTTCATCTCAAGGTCTCTTAACCTTCAGCTAGGTTTATACTCATGAATTAATGAGATGTTGTAGAAAAATCCACCCATAAACCAAGTTTTGAGATTATTCAGACATCCCACCTGTTGTGTTTTTTTTTTCCCCCAGCAATAATTATTCCTAAGCGGAGTTCCAAAACCATTAAAACAACATGATTCTCACCAGCTCTCTCTGAATAGTATTAATGAGGCCACAGTACAATGAAGGGAAGATTCCATTTTAGCATCTTAACTCATTTATCCGTGCTTGCTAATTGACCCAAATTGCTTGTATTCTTATAAGCTGTAGTGCATTCTCATAAAATTTGCACTTTTACGGAATAGGCATATTCTTTTTCCCAAATGTGTGGCTATGTTCAGATTTGCTTAACAATTTAAAACCACTAAAGTGATTGGAAGTGAAAATTGTTTCAGTGGAAATAGATTATTTCTTCTAAAAAGTGTAATTACCTGTGCAGTAGTTCAGTATAAAGTTTTCTTATGATCCAATTACCACTTAAAAATGGGTCTTAACTGACACTCAGCTAGACATTCAGCATAAACGAGATTGCTATCCAAGACATGGAACACTTCAAGTTTTATCTGGCTATGCAAATTACTTTTCTTCCCTTGAATTCTTTTGTGTAGAAATCAGTTCAGCTCTTTAGATGTCTTTCTACTTAATCTTAAGAATTGCTTAATTAAGAAATGACAACATTCTTTTTATTGATATTCTTTTCAATTATTTGTATCTGCCATATCTAAAAAGTGGGATAACATGAAGAATATATTACATGATATAAAGAATATCAGCAAGATAAGCTTAAAATTTAATTGTGATATCCTATTTCAATGAATAAACTGAGTTTGACAATCATTAACATATAATAGAAATGACTGACACATTAACAACTACAAACAGTATCTCTAAGACTATGCTAGTTGAAGAAAATGCTGGGATGATGTATTAAAGTTAATCAATGTAAGCACTGAAAAGAGGCCCCTAAATGTGCTGATCTGTGCATTCTAACTTAAGCTGAGGAAGTTTTTTCTAATTTATTCATTGAATTTCACCTCTCTGTGTTCTTGAATTCTCTGCGGGCAAATTAGAACACTCTCAAATGTATTAATCATTTCATAGTGTCCAGAAAATATTTTTTGTGAATTATTTTTGTCTGTAAACAATTTAAAAGTAGTGTGTAAAAAAATTAATATTTAAAATTCAAATCAGTCTTGTCTGATTAGTTGATATGTGAATCTAAAACCTAAATCAGATTCTCAAATGCTTACAAATGTTTTCTTGTACCTGTCTGAAATGGTTTAGGCCAAATTTAGGTGCTTAATTTTGCATAAGTAGTAACCTATTTAATTTATCATTAATGAGTTTTAGGATAAGTGAATATATTAACTCATTTTCATATTATGTTTTCTGCATTATAATAAAATAGTAAGTACAATTTAAAATATTACAATGTTAACATTGCTAAGGGAGCATTTAACAGCACTGTATGTATCAAATTAAAACTAAATAACAAATTAGTCAATCTAAAACTTTTTCCCTATAATCTACCTATTTCTTGTTTTAAATCAAACTCACAGAAATATATATCATATCTGGTATGTTCTAGGAAATATACATTTGGAAATTACTTTCTGGTTGGGCATTGTTGACTATGTGAGCAAGATAGATTAACTAGCTAATAGTGAAATGTTAGTAAAGATTTGTCTGTTGTCTTTTAGTTTCTCTTTTTGCCTGCTATCAGTCTACAATTTATCTTCCTTAAGTATGTTCTCATTCAACATTGGTGGGCACTATATGGTGAATTCAACAGTACAACTGTTGCATTGCATATAGATTTGTGTTACAATTCTTCCGATTACACCTGCTAAGACTATCTTTTCGTTAGACTTCTCTTTGTCTACATATTTATTGCATTACTGTCTGTTGTTCCCTGTGAGGATGTTGTTCCCTGTGAGGAAAAACAAAAAACCTTGTTTATTGTCTGAGTTATGCAATGCATCTACTGTTTTCAAGTTCTCATGAGTGACAGGGAAAACAGCATTTTTAAGGATGTTCTACTCAGAAATTTTCTGAACTTTTTTTATTCCTTTGAAAAAATCATTAGCAATGAAAAATCTAAAAAGTTTTGAAACTTGGTTAACATGTACATATATTGAAGTTCAGCTGGTTATCTAAGAGGTTTCCTTTCATTTGAGTACCGGTCTGGAAATATCAAACACACACATACAGAGAAAATTTAAAAAGAGGTTGTTCCATATATCCACTTCTAAAAAGCTTTTAAAATTTCAGGAAGGGTGGTGCTTTATATGTTTTTAGGTGCTGCTCATTTTTATGGCTGAACCAGTTCTCCCATACATGGTTAACAAAACTGATGCAGCACAAAATCCATAAAAAGTAAGTGTTGAGAATTTTTTTCTATTGTATAATGAAATAATAGAATAATAGCTACTCTAAAAGTTTGAAAAGAATGTCAAAAACAAATTTATGGTCAGTAAGAACACAGGACTGTAAAAAGCATAAAACATAGAAGCACACACTAAGGAAAATAAAAAGCTCTCATTTATATATAATAAAAGTCATCCAAAACATGTCATGGCAATTGACACCAGCAAATGGTCTGCTTAATCTGAAAAATGTATTTTTACATATGTTGTACAGACAAAAGTTTTAATACAATTAAGATATGACTGAAAAAAGACAAGACATTTTTGTTCACTATCTTTACCTACCAATGAATGCATCAAGTTATAGATTGTTTTTTAAATGCACTCTTAACTTTTTTGTGTCAAATATCTTGAAATCATTTTGCTTTTGGCTCTGTTTTATTAGAAAAATAACTGGACACAAATAAAACTCATTGAAGCGGTTATCCTCTGACTTTGAACTAAGAACAGCAACCCCTTATGGGGCACTAAAAAACTCAGAATTGCAAAAAGAGGTAAAACATACTTTATTACTTCTTAGTGAAATAGTCCTGCTCACAGGAACTGTTCAATGCCAGAATTGCAGCAAATAGAAAAGTATACTTTGGGATAACAGAAGTGATACCCCTGTTTTGTGCTAGACTATAACTTTTACCTATTTAAGAACAAACACAAACATTTTCATTTTGGAGGATGAGTTTTAAATAAATTAATACTTAAGAACATGTTCCCTAAGTATTTTTCCAATGGCTTTTGCATTTAAATTTGATTTAAGAAATACCTGCAAGAGGTGATACGAAGGATGGAGATATAGTACAAAATCAGTAATATTTGCTTTTTTATACCATCCAGTAATCCATCCATAGCAGTGAAGAAATTTTTAAGAAATATCAGAACTACTTAAAACAACAATTTTGCTATTTGTAATGCCTGGACAAGGACTTATTCTAGTTTTCAGAATGCAATAATTCTTCATGCATAATACTTGTTGGAAATTGCAAAACAGAATACACCTCTGAATCAGTTAATTTTCTGGATTCTACTGTAATGCAAATATTTTTTTTTTTCTCCTTGTAAGTTGAACTGTAAGGATTTCCTTATAACTTGTGCATGTAACGTATGCAAAATCAGCAGGCAGAACTGTGAGTGAAGTTGGTAACTGTGATGCTGGCAACTGTACCATTCACCCAAACACTGGAAATCTTGTAATTAGGTTATAATTGATCATCTCAGGAATACTCTATTCCTGTTCTAGGAAACATGAAAGTTGCCCTAACTCAGTCTTTAGAAACTTCAGTAGTGTTTGGATTGGCAATGGAATATTTTTTTTCTTCTAAGAGTTTCAAGTCAAATTGGGAAGATTTTGAAATAAAATGTAATGGTATTCCATTATGTTTCAGTTTAAGTGAAAAAGTTCATTATAACTCATCAATGTAACTGCTATTATAAATTTCTCTCCCCTTATTTTTCCTATTTACCATTTTTTCCATTTTCCTTTTCTCATATTTCCTGCATTGTTCCCTAGTTTTGCAAAATTTTGCTGAGTTTCTGAATTTGTTTTTTTTCTTTTGCCATCTATAAATCTTTTAAAAATAAACCTGAAAATATTTTGAAAAAAATGAATGAAAAATAAGGCATAAAGAAAAACCTGGGTGACTGTTCACTTATTTCAAGAAAGTAAACAAATCCCTCCATTAGAAACAAGCTGTGATGAACAGAAAAAAAAAAAAAAACAAATTTTGAACAGTGAGAATTCCTTGAGGGATTTTAAACAGTCACTGAAATTAGTTAAAAATATAAATCTGTATTGGGTGTTTGGGGCCAGGAGCTGGCAGGGGGTGCTGCAGGGGTGGCCTCTGAGAGGAGAGACCGGGGCTGCCCCTTGCCGGACACAGCCGGTTCCAGCCGGCTCCAACAGACCCACCGCAGGGAACAGCTGAGCCCCTCAGCCAAGGTGGTGATGCCTTTGGGAATGTATGTTTAAGAAAGGGCAAAAACACCACACAGGCATTAAGGAGTGAGGGAAAAAAGTGTGAGAAACAGCCCTGCAGACACTCACGTGAGAGAAGAAGGAGGGGGAGGAGGTGCTCCAGGCACTGGAGCAGAGATTCCGCTGCAGCCCGTGGAAGAGACCACACTGGAGCAGGTTTGGGGTTTTTTTCCCTGAAGAACTGCAGCCCGTGGAGAACCCATGCTTGAGCAGGGGAAAAGTGTGAGGAGGAAGGAGTACCAGAGAGACCACTGACTCTTTGGTATGTGATTGTACTGACCCTAATCACCCATCGTCCATCCCACTGCACCGCACAGGAGTGGGGAGAGGAGTTGGGAGTGAAAAAACAAAGTTGGCCATAGGAAAGAGAGGAAAAGTGTTGTTTTAATAGTTGTTTTTGTGTTTCACTACATGAATCTATTTTAATTGGCAAGAAATTAAATTAATTTTGCTTGAGTCTGTTTTGCCCATGACAGTGATTGGTAAACAAACTCCCTGTATTTATCTTGACCCATGAGCTTTCTCACCTTATTTTTTTACTCATCCTGTTAAGAAGCAGTGAGAGAGCAGCTGGGTGGGTGTCTGGCTGTTAGCCAAGGCTAATCCGTCACAAAAGCTAACAACCATTTTCTGTCAAGCTACATTGTATTTTACTCATTACAGTTCATATTGTTGTTGTTATTGATGTTTATATTAGCACGAGAAGATTTCATTATTTCTTAAATTCTGTTGTTAGGCAGCACACTTTTTTAATTAGAAAACTTGAGAGTTTGGAGTATTCTGACATGTTCCTTTGATTTCAGAGCAAATTCAAGCCCTAACCGGTAGCTAAGTACAGATTGGGCTCTCTGGTAACTCTTCACAGTTAATTTGGAGGTTTGAAGACTTTCTCACTTTTAATGTTTGCTGAGGCCCTAACACACTACTTTGCCAGAGGCAAGTGACAAATACTTTTTATCTGTGAGGAAAGCCTTCAAGCTGAATTTCTATTTAATTGAACTCAGTTTAACTGAAGCAGAGGTGTCAGAATGCACCAACAAACTGCATTCAATGAATGAGATTCATTCTACTATGCCCCTCTGAGTACTAGGAAAGAAGATCAAACTCATTCTCTTTTGTCAGTCCCCAAAAAATTGCCTTATCTTGCTTCATTTTCCACCACTGTATGAGCTGCCTATACAGAACCTAGTCTGCCTGTCAAGATTAAGCCTGGCCCCTACTGAAGTCAAAGCATTTTAAGTGGAGCAAATGTTGACACAGTTTTAACTACTTATCAGGATATTCCATTATATCTACATAGTAAAGTAAAATACTTGATAGATAAGACAATGTAAAAACTAATACACTGTAAAGATATTAAGTGTATCATATAGACTAAAAATATAATAATAATCCTTGTATTATGTACTTCATTATTAGTCAGTCTCCCTTTTTTTTTTATTTGTTGTGGCAGTATAAAAGGGTCCCAAAACAGAAGGGCCTCATTGTACCAGCAGTTGACATGTATGTCAGTAGAAACACATAACTTCTGATGAAATAATAAATGGCTCCCTATCTGTCATACTAGTCACACTCCAAGACAATGTAAGTGGCACTCACCTTCAAAAAATGAAACAATGGTGTGATAAAGGAGAAAGGACAAAAATTGCAGCTGTGTATTCTTAATTAAATGGAATGTGATTCCAGAGAAACAGTTGGGATCTAGGATGTTAAAGTGTTCTTGCTATATGAAAGGGTGTTAAGAATTTCTAACTGTAGTCTTTTCTAAGAAAATATTTTAATTTTCAATTACCTTCATCATATATGATTTTCTACTTAATTGTTCTACTGAAATTTGGTCTTCTTGTCTTTTTATCTTTACCCTGTAACCTCAAAAAAGGATGTCAGATTCTTTTGTATACTACTTCAATTTAAGCCTGGGGAAATTAGAGTAGTTCCAAGTAGGTGGTAGTTAAAATGATTGTATGAAAGAATATTAAACATACAGGCCTGATTCTGGAATATTCAGAACACATCCTTTTCTCTATGCTTTTCATTCATAACATCTACAGCAAGGCAGAAAATTAATACACGCTTCCTGGCACAGGGCCCGAGGGACCTGAAGGAGAAGAGTCACGTATGCATATGGAGGCCAATGATACCGTCTGAACCCACATTAAACTGAAGCAACAACTAGTCATGTTTAGGATTGCTGCAGTGCAGAGCACCTAAGCTACAGAGGGTCACAAGGAAGACAGTAAGAAGACATCTCTTTCCAACTGTTTTTCAAGGGATGAGTCTTATGACCTTTGTGAATCATCAAAATTCAAAGTAGCCAAGTTATCCCTGACATTTTCTAACCTTTTGTCCTAGGATGAAGTATAGAAGCATGTGTTTAAATATGAAGTACCTAAAACAAACAACAAAATTTAGTCTGTTTTGGTTAATGTGTCCCATTTCTCTTCAGATGTTCACTAACTTCAGCCTTTAATGAATAAATAAAATACACTGCAGTATAAACTGTTAGATTTTTAAGCCTGAAGCAGCTTACAGAATACCAGCTGGTTCAATGTGAACCTTGCAAATTCTAGTGACATATCTATGTTTTGAAGTTATAGCTTAGGGAGAAGTTGATCTTTCTGGTAAAAAAAATCTTAATAAAAGTATAGTTCAAAGATTAGATAAAATATACCTTGTTGCATTCTGTAATTCTCTGTCACTACTGTAATCTTGAATTGCTAAGAGAGCATAGAGATTTTACGTAGAACTCACTATTTTATTTTTTTTTCTCTTACAATTATGAATAATCATTTTAATGTCAGCCTCAAGTACATCGAGCTGTTTCAGAGAATAAAACTGCTCTGTGGGTATACCAGTCAGGGAATATCAAACAGAAGGTGGGAAGCTGATATTCTAGCCATTTACATAATTAATAAAACAGTTATTCAAATACTATGTCCAGTTCTAGCACTTCTGTTTTAAAAAGATGTTTACAGTAATGAAATGATTTACAATGTTTCAACACATAGCCCCGCTGAGAGACAGATGAGGCTTGATCTCTTTAATTTGTCTAGGAGGAGTGACATCTTCATGACATTAATGAACTTATGGAAACAGAGTATTTCCACTAAGATTGTGTCCATAGCCTTAATGAGATCCAAAGTTAGAAGGCACAGATAGAAAAATGCAGAAAGAACTTAAAAAGAGAATCTAAGGGTAATTAACTAATGGAATTAGTTAACTAACTTGTAAATTAAGTGACTTCTTTATCAGTTCAAGGCTTTTAAATGAGAATGAGTATCTTCCTCAAATAAACATGGCATAGCTCTGCCAGATCTTACAGATTTCATGTAAGAATCAGTTAGCAAGATCCTAGGAGATCCGAGGGATTGTGCTACTGCAAGTTCAGATTGCATGACATCAAAAATTCAGTCTTAAAACTGTGAGACATACACCATTCTCTTGTTGAAGCTGCTTTAATATGCAAGATGAAATTAAAATTTCACCAAAGAAAATACACACTTCCTCAACATAACACAGGCCTCAGAAAGTATAGTAATGGCTTGCTACACCTTGATGTACTGCTTAAATTTCCTGAAAAGTACATCTTCAAATAGGGAAGTCAAGAATTTCCCTCCTTTCTAACATGACTTCTGGA
Source organism: Aptenodytes patagonicus (assembly GCF_965638725.1). Classification (NCBI taxonomy): domain Eukaryota; kingdom Metazoa; phylum Chordata; class Aves; order Sphenisciformes; family Spheniscidae; genus Aptenodytes; species Aptenodytes patagonicus. The sequence continues at coordinate 183,149,762 of NC_134949.1, read as the reverse complement.
TAGCCAAAATATTAAAGCAACATTTTCACGAAAACTGTTGTAGGTTCCAGTTTCCTGAGGTAGAGAGCAAAGGTTTCTCTCACCCTCCTTTAGTCCACTAAAAGGTACTGTGCAGACAGTACTATAATTAAGTGTCGCTCCTCTGCATTTTATGCAAAGTTGAGTCTGTTTTATATATTCTCCATAAACATCCACCAAATCAGTCCCTTCAGGACGTTATGCGGAATGCCTCCATTCTAGTTTGCTACAAATATCATTAGGTGTCAGACTGCAGAGCCTCCTAAAGACTAGAGAATTTCCATGGTGACCAGGAAGCAGAAGTTTGAGTCCCTTGAACACTTTCAGGGGAAAAAACCTGCAGTGAGAGGGTTTCTGTAGGAAGCTTAGTGGCAGCTGAATATGATATTATAGGACATTGTTTTAGAATTGAGCACCTAAATACCACTTATGTTTTTTGCATATGGGACTTTAATGAGGTAATTAGTGATCTTAAGTGAGTGGTAAAACACTAAAGTTGAGAATGTGGTAAAGAATCTGCAAATGTGGAAAAATATATATACCATGGAAAGTAATCAAATAACCGATTTTCATCAGAGTATGCTTCAGAACTGTGAGAAGCAGTGAGCAAAAATGGAAGGATCACAAGAAAAAAAGAAGAGCTTCACCTCTCCTTGTTCTGTCTGCTGGACTATGTCTACAACACATGTTGAAAAAATTGACAGCAAATGTTCAAGTGGAAAAATGCATGGGAGAATTTGTTCTATGAAATAGTCCTTTCTTCAAAGAGAAACACACAAGGTAGTATTAGTCTTTTCCATATCTGCTTCTTTTCATTTTCAAGGAGATCCATCATGGTCTTGAATCACAAAGTAATTTGGATCTAGCTAAGAGATTTCTTTCTCCTGAAAAGTACTAAATCTTGTTCTGTATTTCCATTAATGTAAAATGAGATTAATGTTAAAATAGTATTAACAATATCTTAAACTCTTTTATTCTGCATTAATATTGGATTTAGAACATGAAATTTTCTTCCATTTCTTTCTCTTGCTAAGGAATGTTGATTTTTTACACTAGCTATCTTTGAAACAGAAGTTTGAATACAGCCATGCTACCATTCATGTTTCAATATGATATTAATATTTTTATTTAAGATGTTTTGATAATGCATATGTTTTTTCATAACATTAACCATTAGAAATCACAATCAGATAAAAATACTGCATCCTTAAACAAGTATATGATTGACATGGACACCCGTTTGAATTACCTATAGTTGAAAAAACAAGAAGTGTCATGGTTTCAGGTCATACATGCAAAAAAAAAAAAAAAAAAAGGATATATTCTGCTTTCCTGTCTCAAATTCAGTTGTTTTAAGGTATTAGGAGAGCATGAAAAACAATCCAGGTGTCACAATAAACTTACTTTGAAAAATATCTTTAATAAGTATTTTGCAGATGTTCTTTTGTAAAATTTTCCTGATGCTATTCAGCTCAATAAACTTGTTACTGTTTTTTTTTTATAAGATGATCAACCATACTAATACTGTTAACTGTCTAAGTCTAGTTGTTCAGGAAATATGGAAACAGAGGCAGTTTAAAGGCATAACCAAGGCAAGGCATCCTTCTGTAAGGCATAGTATGATCAGAGGTTCACAGGATAATTCAGGTTGGAAGAGACCTCAGGAGGTCACCTAGTGCAACCTCTGCCTAATATCAGATTCAGCTGAGAAACTATCAAAATAATGCTCAAAAACTTGCAGGAAGCATGCTTGACTTACAATCTTAACATTTTTGTTGTGTATAATCTACATTCAAGTAAGCTGGAGAGCTGTTTTTGAACAATCCATCATCAGTTAAATTCACAGTTGGGCCATTTTATGATCATAGTTACATTTCAATTCAAAACTAATTTGGGCAATACCACTTTTCATATTAAAAAGTACTTTTTATGAAGTAACAGTTCACATAAGCAAATGCAGTTTAAAAGTGCTTTTTTAGGGGTAACTATGTAAGAAATAGAAAATAAAATATGTGGTGTAATATTTAAAGCTAATATGCAATTCCAAGCTGCATCAACTCGTAGTTTAATAACACCGATCTATGAATCTATACCTATGTGTAGCACCTGAAAACACATTGCTTTGTATTTGTCTCCAGAATAACCATTGGCTTATCCTTATAGAATGGAATATTCCAATATATGATGGAACTGCAAATTTCTACATAGAAGTATATGCTTACAAACACACACACGTGCACTCTTGTACACACACTCACACATCTATCTATCTATCTATCTATCTATCTATCTATCTATCTATCTATCTATCTATCTCTCCATCTATCTATCTATCTATTTATCTACCAACACTTAGTGAGACCTAGGAACTCAAATGTATTTTGATGTTCCAACATGCAATTATTAGCATCATTGTGTACAGAAAAACTTTCACAAATCCACACAAATTTCTAAGGAAAAAAACAACTTTAGGTTGCCATAACTCAAAATAAAACCTAACCACTAAACTGTCTTTCTTTACCAGTTGCACTGCATTTGTTTCTTTTCTGCAGCTCTACTATAGATCAGTTGTTAGAAGTAATTTAAATATTTTTTTGCACAGAGATAACAATTTCAAATTTATAATCAAATATATTTGACCTTAAAACTTGATTCAAAGACTTTTTCTCATTGTTCTAAGTCTGCATTTAATCAAAAGAGTAGGAATCTCTAATTTTGAAAATGGAATATGCTCACTGATCACTGATTGCTGCTTTGGAGAAGCATTGGAAGATAACAGAAATTCACATAAATTAGTCAACTAGTAATTTTGTATAGTAACATAGATTTGAGTTAAATTCAATGTGATTATGGGTAACTGACAAACAGAAAAAGAAAACACTTCACTAAACATTACTTGTTATAAATTATTCTCTCAAATGTATACATGAGGTTAATGATGAAGGTAAAGGGAAATATTTTTGTCTTTTCACAGCTCATTATTCTAATGTTCCAATATTTTCAGCTTGGTCACTGAGGATGGTTTTAAGGAGAAGCTGAGCAAATTTATAGAGGAGGGGGTAATTTAACCAGAAACCCAAAAGGATGGTTCTATTAGGTTCACTAGGTTTTTATCTGGGGAAAAAAATATAAAATGATAATTTAAAAAAAAATCAGAAAGAGTAAACTGAAGACAGAGTCCATTTATTTTAAAAAGAAAAACTATGTTATTGATAATGTTTATCCTCAACTGCTTGCCCAGAAATGCCATGATTCATTTCTATTGTCTAGGCTTTCATTCTCTTAACAGGTTCAAATCTCTGTTGCCTATTTCAAATTTTGCAAGAAAAATTAGACCTATACATTTAAGCCGATCTAGTCTAATTATCTCCCCTGCCCCCCAAAAAAAGACAACAGCAGCAATAGCCTGCTAAGAAGACCATTTCCAATTGTGTGTATAGCAGGTTTTAATAAGAAAAGTGCTCTCTGGATCACTTGAGAGAGTAAACGTCTCTTTTTTTCCTCTCGTATTTTCTCACCTGTAGACACAGTAGCAATTCAGAAAGTCAGTTTTCCACAGAAAAAAACCCGAACACACAGCCTGTTTCATAAAATAGAATCAATATTTTTAATATCTCTGTGAAGCTAGTTAGACCTCGAGATATAAAGCAAAATTCTTCATAGCAGATATCTAATGTGGTAAAATAAAATGGAAGACAGTAAACAGATTGGCATCCCATTGATAAGAAGGAATTCAAGGCATTTCAAGAGAGGCCTAAATTCTAATTTTTTTTCTTTTTTTTAAATAAGCAAAACAGTATTTAAAAATACATTTTTACTGGATATGGCTTTTCCTCATAGATATTCTAAATCCTCTTCAATCTAGCAAAAGAATACAGGCCTCAAACTCCAGCTTTTGCCATTCTGGTCTCAGTCTTGCTACTGATTCATTTTGTGACCTGTGGCAATAAATTATTCTTTCCCTAGCTTTAAGGAATAATACCTGTGTGTCACACAAGTGCTGTGAAGTTACATTAAAAGACATTTGTAACACATTTTACAGTCCTCAGATGAAAGGTATGATGGATATTTTTAGAAGCTGAAATGCCAGTCAGAGGAGTTATGCTTTGAAGGACTTGTAGATTTTGTTAACGTTTGATTTTTTATGGTTGATGGGCTTGGTAGTTGTCAGATTTACACACAAATAGTTCTTGCTGGGTTTCTAGCCAAAGCAGATGAAGCAACTGCTTGCTGCCTACCATCAGGTAAGGAAAAATGACGGCCAGGTAGAGAACATAACAGGGACCAGCTCTGGACCTTTAGACTGGGACACATAAGACTGCTCCTCTAATAGAGGCCCATTACCTACTCTGCCCTTCCAGAGCAACTCACTTCTCAGTTAAGTTCTGTAGGCTACATGTGGTTCACAGAGCAACATATCTAAATTTATGTCTAAGCTCCCTTTATTGACAGCAGAGCTCTAGATATTTTTGTCAGTGAAGACTGGAGAGTAAATCCAGCTACTAAGGCTTCAGTTGTTGCCTGAATATAGGAGCATAGCAACTTTTGAGGTACCCTAGGGTGTCCAGGAGCCTCTTCTAGCTCTTGAATATTATGTATGTGTTTGTGTACACACACACACAGATTTATAAAAAGCATAAAAGTCAGAGCCAGCTGGTGGTGTCTGCAAGAAAATGTTTTCATTTTTCTTGCTTTTTCTTTCAAAATAGTGAATCATAAAAACTGAAGTAGATCTATCTGACAAATTTCTTTCTAGATTTCCTTATCAGAAAATTAGGGATCACTATGCAGGCTCTATCTCCCAAGTTTTGCAGCTTCCATTTTCAAGGTAGCCTGCTACTTACCATTACCAGGGTTTCTAGGACACCCTCTTTTGCTCCAGGGCAGCCTCCCTCCCAGGGTGGTTGCCTTGGGTTAAGAGCTTTATGTAGTTGAAGATGTTCAGTTCCACAACTTAAAGATTACCAAATATCTAGGCAGTTTGGGAGGCTGCTGAAGATATGAAAGGAAGAGAGAGAAGGGATTGTGTTCCCCTGTAAGAAACTAAAAATGCTTCTTGAAGAAAATAAGTCAATACAGAAAAACATAGCTTAATTTAATCATAATTAAGCCAGTCTCCTGACACTTAAGAACATAAAAAGTTACCTTGTAAAATGAGAACTGGGGGAAAGTTGGTAGGTACAGAAGAACATGCAGTTTGAGTAACTCTACTGCTTACATATATAAAGACACAAATTCCTTATGCCTAAGACATGAACTGAAGTGGAGGGGTGTCATTTAAATAGAGAGAATAATTTGAGAAAAGAACTGAAAGCGTGATACACATGCATCTACATGAATTTTAGAAGAAATATAGTAGGAGTACAAGAATATCTAGTCTTAAATGAAGATATCACTGGCTTGACTAGCATGATGGTGCTGACAAATATGGTGAGAGAGATCAGACGCATAGCAAAGACAGGACATACAAAATACCTCAGCTACAGAAACATAGTTTTGAGTAAATGTCACATTGGCATGCAATGCAGAGTTGTTGTTTGTTTTTTTTTTTTTTTAGTTACTATCACTAACTGTTTCATGGAACAGCTAGTTTCAGACATATAGAAAAGGATAAACAACCTTTCTGTAGTCACTGAATACTTTGGAGAAAATAGTTCAAAATCCATAGTTAGAGTTATATTGTAATACATAGATTCAGCATCTTTATGTGAGCAACAAAGGTTGAAATATCTACCAGTACAGCTCTGATCAACTTGAGGAAGGGTAACTATGCAAAAATGAAGAAGCTTTCTAAAAAAGCTAATGGACAACCAAGAGAATTAAATCCTTAGAGGAAATATAGGTGTTACTGAAGTATAACAATGGGAAACATAGGTCCAATTAAGACTATCTGCTAACAGAAGACTAAGGAAGAAAAAGGTGTTGAAAGCCCAAATAGTAATATGGGGGAGGTTTCTAGAAACAATAAGGCATCCTTCAAAAAGTTGTAGTCATATCCTTACATTCAAAAGAAAATAGAAGGGATTATAAAATATGAAAGCATAAAATGGTAATTAAAAAGAAGGAACAAGTTGCAAAAGGAAACAAAACTAATAGTCTTTTTTTTACACACATCAGGATCAAGAAGTCTGTACAACCAGTTGATGATCAGAATATAAAAGGAGTACTAAAAACAAACAAGTAGAAAAAGGTCATTGTTGAAAGGCTGCAGTGGTGATCCTTGCAGAAGAAAAAGAGGAGAGGAGAGTTCCATTAGGAAGCCACTCTCAGCAGGAGAATTATCAAGGATCTGTCTGAAACTGAGTTATTGTAGGAGAATTTATGGAAAAAAAAAGTCAAATGAATAATAATGAATTTCCGGGACCAGATGTTATTCACATATAAGATCTAGAGGAACTGAAGGATGAAATATCTGAATTACTAAGTTCCATGTAGCTTTTCACTTTAAACAGCCTTAGATGCTGAAGATCAGAAGGCGGAAAATTTGACTTCAATTTTTTTAACAGGTTCCAAAAGAGGAGGGGGAAACTATTTAGTTTACATAGATTTCAAAATGTCTTTGGACAAAGTCTCTTACACAAAGCTTTTAAGTAAATTAGGTGGCATGTGCAAAGCCAACAAATCTGTTGCATAGATAAATGACTGGTTAAGAGAAAGAAAACACAAGTAGGAATAAATTGTCAGTTCTTGAAGTGGAGACAGGTCATCAGTGCTGATAAGTAGGGGTCTGTACTGTAAAATATATTCATCATTGACCTGCAAAGCAGGAGATCACTGAAAAGAAAAAGGCTGCAGACAATACTGTATTATTCACAATAGTAAGGATGAAAGCTGACAGGAATGGAAAAAAGACTGTAAGACTGAAAGGGCAATGAAGTGACAAATGAAATTCAGTGTAAATAAATGTAAATTGACGTACATGGGAGAAAAACAATCCTAATTTCACACATAAAATTACAGGCTCTAAACTAACCATTACCTCCCAAGAGTGATATCTTGAGACTGTAAAAAAACATTCCCTGAAACACCAGTTTAATAACACCAGTGGTCAGAAAACAAATAAAATGTTAAGGACTATTAAGAGAAAAAGACAGAACAAAACACAAGCCACCATAATGCTGTTAGCTGACTTTCTCACACCTTGAATAATGTAAGCAGTTCTGATTCTAAAAAAGTATGCAATAGACTTGGAAAAAATCCAGAGAAAGGCAGCAAAATACCGAATAGTTTCTGTACAAGGAATGACTGAATAGGCTAAGAATATCTAACCTAAAAAAATATTACTTAGAGGAGATATGATAGAGGTCTATAAAATAAGGAGTAGCAAGGGATGACAACAGATTATTCTCTGTTCACGTTAGCAAGACCCTGGGCTTCAGATAATCATGTCAAGGTTAAAAGTCAGCTTATCTAGGTAGGGATATGATGAATAGTTGTAGGAAATACTGTGTCCAGGGTGGAAGTAGAACAAGGATTTTACTGAGTCTAGAGGTCTCAGATAAGGGACATTCTTCTCAGCACAACAGGAACAATGTACTAAACCATGCAGTTCATTCTTCCTTTTTTACTCATGGGAGATTTTCCAGTTTATGTTCATGGTAGACATGCAAGTAGCACAGATTTCCCTGGCTCACTGAGGTTTCTTGTCTTCTGAGGGCACTACCACTCAACATCTGTTTGAAATGATGAGGACAAGAAAATGAAGTGGAGCATAAACTCAGAAATGTGTTTCCAAGGTGAGATTTGGAGGTAAACTTGCTGGGTGTTACACAGCCTGCAAAAGCGTTTCATGGGGAGATGCAGGGAAACTCATAGGGCAGAGACACTTCAAAGTGGCAGAGGCTACCCTTTCTCCTGAGTTACCCAAGAGAGTAGAATGTTGCCGGATTGAATGTGGCCCTCAAACCCTGAAAGAAAAGGTGCAGGTTGTTGCAAGCAGAACACCCAGTGAACTGTGCAAGTAGCATGTGATCCATCCAGTCCTGCTGAGTGGAAGGTCTTCCATTTTAGTGATGCTGACCTGGACTATTGTCTAGCATGCCCTGCTGTGGGAGACAGTTTCTGCTGCCTGACGCCTGAGTGTTGTGGAAAAGCAGCTCAGCTTACATTTGTGGCTATGGGGAGCTGGCAATATTGGAGAATTTATATGCCCTGACAATATGGGCAACCCTTACTCAGGGTAACCTCTTGGGCTAAGGGGTTACTGATCATATTCGAGCTCTTAGAGGTGGCAGAAGAAGACACATATCAGCATTCTTCTCGCTGTAGTACCTGTATCACAGAGGAATCTCTGAAAGGCATTGAAGTGGAAGCTTTTGATCAGGCTATATGTGTCCTAGGCCTTGTCCCTGTTCTTCCAAGAGGAGACTCAATACCCTTGAGAAGACATAGGACAGTCCTTATTAGGGAAAGTCCAGCATTTTCTTCTGGAAATGGATCTGATTCACAGAGGACGGACATCTGTACTGAGAGAGCATGACAGCATGGGAAGGAATAGCTGGCTAATGAGCAGTACTCTTTGCAGAAGGAAGACACCACATCAGCCCTGCCTACCCTCCACAGTTGGTTTGTCCCAAGCAGTTGTTTGAGAAGGATCAGTGGCAGGGCAGATGTAGGTGCTTCGGCATACAGACCAGAGCTCCAGAGTCCAAATGACTAGAGCCAAAGAGGCTATAGTATCACTGACCTGACAGACCCCTGTGTACGCCAGGGCTTCTGGCTCATGAGATGCACATTACCAGCAACACCAACAAGGCTATCTCCTATGTGGCTTTCTGAGTACCAAGCCCAGCACATCCTATCAGAGGCATCAGAGGGAAGGCTTTATGACAATGGAGTAGAGCTGGCCTTACATGAGGCTGTCCTGGACCAAAACTGGTTGCATTAGTCAGGTTCCAACTGGGCTAGACTGGGCACTCTGCACCAGTGTACAGCCTGGAGATAGCTGTTGCTGTCAAACATCTGGCTGCAAAATCTTTTTGGGGTTTTTAGACCCCCTTTTTTGAGTCTTTTCCCACCTTTATCATGAAGAAGCATTATGGGCTTAGCATTTAGATCTACCTTTTCAGTAAAACACTGCAAGAGATGGAGTCTGAACCATTAGCTTCATGTTCCTAAGGTTATAAATAAATAAATAATTTTCAAGTTAAATGCCATTTAGCTATTAAAAAAAAAAAAATCAGAATCCTTTTTCCTGAAGAAATTTGATCTTTGCTTACTACTTTTTTCTTTTTTTTTCCACAGAAATTTCTCAATTCCAGGCTGCTTTTCACCCTGTTTCTAAGGGGTGGAATTAGCATAGTATCTCAAATTATACAATCCTTGCAATTTCAAGTTATTTATATTTCAAGTTATACAATCCAGACTCTGAAAATAAACATTATATTTATTTTCCTATATTTCTGTAGAATAATAAAGTAATATTACCATTCTACTCTGTGATGCTGCCTAACAAACAAGAGGATACACTAGAATTATTACTAAAAATGAGCAATTTAATGTTTTGTAAGGTATAGGGACTACAGTTTTACTTGCTCATTTTACAATCAATGCTAGAGAAAAAAGGTTATTTGAGTCCTCTAGACCTTGAATAACCTGACTCAATAAACAGATGGGTATCAAACTTTACTAGTTGATTCAGATTACCAGGGGTATTCCCAGTTCAAATTTTTATTGTGTATACAGTTTGTCCTCTTGAATGAGAGTGAGAAGTTCTATAAGACTACATAATACCAGTTCTGATTTATAAATGAACTATCAGAGGTTTTGAAAATGTTTTTGGCTGTTAAAATATCTTAAGATAGCATTGTTGAAGACACTTTTATTTGTAGGTTTGATGCAGAAGAAACATATTTGAAGAATAAGCCATAAATATGCATGTTGTTTTTTGGGTTTTGTTCTGCTTTTTTTTTTGTTTTTTTTTTTTTTTAATTACTATAGTTGTTAAAGCTGAAGCTTTATTTTTAGTAGTCTTTGATGCAATTGTGTAGCTGAGACCGTTCTGTACCTGTGCCCTGTCCTGCAGTGCAAATAGCAGCACATCAAAAGCAAATGGCCTGCCAATTAATCTAAGCAATGTTGAACTCAGGGAATTGGCTAACTCACAGGCAGCTGAGGTATAGTTTACTTGCAGTGACATCTGGTACCTGTTATTTAAACAAAAGGATATTCTGTGAATTTCTTATGTGCTCAGAGGTCTGATGGTGTAACCATTTCAGGTTTGAAAACTGAAAAATGTGTAAGCAATACTGGAATGTCAGTTTTTGTCATATACAAAATAATCTGAATGTGTTTTTATTTCAGATTTTAAAGATAAATGGAAAACCTCCGCCATGAGAAACAACAGTGTCTCTACAGCACTTTGCATCCAAATCAAATTTCCAGATGGAAGTTAGAGTTCGCTGCATGTAACACCAGGGAAGGTTGACAACCTCTTCTTGCAGCACCAAGGAGGTATTGGATAACTATGCCTTTTAGTAGATACGAAGCATTTAAATGCTCTCACAATAAGAACAGTAAGGGGGAGTGGGAACATCGGGATATAAGCCATTTTATTTTCATTATGTATCTTGAACAAAATGTAGAAATTATGCGTTGGTGGTATACATCAAACAGGGGAGGAACTGGGAACAGCTTGTCATTGCCATCCATCCTGTGTGCCAAATAGGGAAGTAGTGCACTGGAAGAAAATGGAATGCAGTTAAAGACATACACCTAATATACATCTTATTGAACAGGGACATTTAAGGGAAAGGGAAACCTTAATTCTGTTGTTTCCTAGCTTTTGCATGCTTGAATTTGAATTCTCATTTTTTAGCACTAGTTTTTATACATAGGGTTATACATGTTATGGATTTGAAGCTATGTATAACGTTTTTGAAAGATGAAGCACTTTTTTATTATTATTATTTCCATCTATCTTAAAAAATTCAACAGACGGTGACTGGAGTGGCACTCAGTGCTGTGCCTATATGGACTCTAGAGACTATGAAGTAAAAAACACATATTCTCTTAAGAAACACACCCTTTATGATATCAGTCTGCAGACCCTCATTGTTGTCGTTTAAAAATGTGCAGCAAAGCTGACCGTATTTTCTACAACACATCCCTTGCAGTGGGACATATCAGGAAACTCCCAGCTGAGTTAAACTGTGAAAAGATTGAGATTCCCTACGACTAACTAGCACTGTAAAAAGTAATGCTTCTTTCACAGAAAGAGAAATGAACCTTTTAACCACACCAGTGAGCAGTTCCTTACGTACAGTGTGACACTGACTGCTCATCCGAATGGGGAATCCACACATTTTGTGGTAAATAAAAAGGGCTAAACAGCATGTATTCATGCAAATGATATATGGGTAAACTCTGTGGTCATCATATTTGAAATGTATGGACTCTCTTTCTGGCTGACTACACTGATGCTGGCATCTAAAAAGAAAGATGTATTCACAACAGACTTCCCTACTAGAGCATGAATGTTTTAAAAAATATAGACTGGAAACTTTGTGAGATTATTTTTATGACTTCACAAAGGGATTTAAATACTGCTGAAATAATTAAATACTGCTGGACTTAAATACTTAAAATCTTTTTCAGATGCTGTTCAAAAGACCACTTTGGCACTAAGGTCTGTATTCTGATTTCTACTATACCAGTATGAATTCTGAGTGCAATTTACACATTTCCCTCAGTTTAGTGACATTATCTGCAATTCACAATGTCAAAATCAGATTAGTATCTAACCAGGTTTCATTCTGAATAAAACTTGCAGAGGTGATCAGCTCCGGTACAGGTGCGTCCCACAGCGGAGCAGCAGATTGCAGTGTGCAGGGGGGTTTCCTGAGCCAGGGAAACCCCAGGGGAGCGCAGGGACCCACCAGGAGCTGGCAGCTCTCACGAGGGCAGTTGACGAGGTGTGGGCAGGGCCAGGAGCAACGGCGGCCACCCCCCACTCCCACTAAAGGCAGCCCCAGGGAGCGCTAGCCACCAGGATGGGTAAACAGGGCGTGGCATGTCAGCTAGGGCATGGCGCAACGGTTTGCACAGGAGGGTGCCTTCTCGAAGGAGAGGCATTCCACGGGCCGAGTGGGAGACTTGGAGTACACATAACCCAGCAACCGGGCACTGTTCTGTGACCATCAGCAAAGGTCAAGAGCACTCATCCTACCTGACCCTCATGGCAGAATGGCGAGAACTGATCTGAGAACAAAGGCCATGGCGCTGGCTGGGGGGTCTGCACCATCTACCCCAGCGGTGGCCGATGCATCCACGCAGATGGAACTGCTGAAGGGAGAGGCTGCAGTGCAGACCTCAGGCTGCAGGAAGTTTCTAGACCTTTCTCCTGGGGCAGGACAGGTGGCAGACCTGCCTGCAAAAGGTGTGCCCAGGTCAAGGACTTCCTGCAGCAGGTGGCTGAGCTGCAGGAGGCGGTGAGAAGGCTGTGTAACATCAGGAAGGCAGAGAAGGAGCTAGATAGCTGGTTCTAAGTGCAGTCTGCAGTGGACCCACAGCCCACAACCAAACAGCCAAAAACTCCCCCACCACTGGCACACACAGAAGGGAGGGGACCAATAATGGAGAAGAATGAATGGTTGCAAAGGCAAGGACCAGCAGAAGGAAGAGACTTCACCTGAAGCCTGAGGTGTCCTTGCAGAACCGCTTCACCTCTCTGCAGACTGAAGAATAAAGGCCCATCACACCAGGAGAGATGCTGGAGTTGAGTAAGGCAGCCTGATCTGCTTCCTGTATAACAACCAGTGCAACTAAGAAAAGGCGACGGGTGATAGTAGTAGGCGACTCTCTTCTGAGAGGTACGGAGGCACCCATTTGCCAACCTGATGCACCCTCTAGAGACGTGTGCTGCTTACCGGGGCCTCGTATCAGGGATGTCACCGAGAGGTCACCAAGCCTCATACAGTCCACTGACTATTATCCACTGCTGCTGTTTCACGTTGGCACCAGTGACACAGCCAGGAGCAGTCTGAGGACTATCAAGAAGGACTACAGAGCCCTGGGAGCGGCGATAAGGGACTCGGGAGTGCAAGTAGTTTTTTCATCAATCCTGCCGGTCAAAGGGAAGGGGTTTGAAAGGTCCAGTCGAATCTGGCGAGTCAACAAATGGTTACGGGACTGGTGCCACAGCCAGGGGTTTGGCTACTTAGACCATGGGACTCGCTTTGAGAAACCTGGTCTACTGGGGGCTGATGGGGTCCATCTGTCAGAGGAGGGGAAGGTCATAGGCTTGCCAAGCTGGTGAAGAGGGCTTTAAACTAGAGATGCCGGGGGAGGGGAACCTCAATCCATCCCACTCCTACCAGTTTGATGCCAGAGCCAGCAACAGATGCCCAGAGCCTGGAGAAGGAGCACAGGTCAGCAGGAGAGTGCCTGAAGAGCAGCACAAAGGAACTCCAGCCAGTAAGACAGCTTCATCGGGGACCCAAATGAAATGCCTCTATGGAAACACATGTAACATGGGGAATAAACAAGACGAGTGAGAGATGTGCGCATGCCTGCAGGGCTATGATCTTATTGGCATCATGGAGACGTGGTGGGATGGCTCCTGTGACTGGAGTGTTGGAATGGAAGGATACAGGCTCTTTAGGAAGGACAGGCAGGGGAGACGAGGAGGGGGTGTCGCCCTCTATGTCAATGACCAGCTGGACAGATGAGGAGCTGACCTGGAGTTTATGGGTCAGGATTAAAGGGAAGGCAGGGACAAGTGACATTACGTTGGGGGTCTGCTACAGGCCACCCGACCAGGAAGACCGAGTGGATGAGGCCCTCTATAGACAGATGGGAGCAGCCTCAAGTTCACAAGCCCTGGTCCTCATGGGGGACTTCAACCACCCCGATATCTGTTGGAGGGACAACACAGCAGGGCATAAGCAATCTGAGAGGTTCCTGGAGTGCGTCAATGATAACTTCCTTCTCCAAGTGATAGAGGATCCAATGAGGAGAGCTGCTGTTGTGGTTTCGGCTGGGATGGAGTTAATTTTCTTCCTAGTAGCTGGTACACTGCTGTGTTTTGGATTTAGGATGAGAATAATGTCGATAACACACCAATGTTTTAGTTGTTGCTAAGTAGTGCTTACACTAGTCAAGGACTTTTCAGCTTCCCGTGCTCTACCAACTGAGAAGGCTGCAGGTGCACAAGAAGCAGGGAGGGGGCACAGCCAGGACAGCTGACCCAAACTGGCCAAAGGGATATTCCATACCATATGATGTCATGCTAAGTATATAAACTGGGGGAAAGCTGGCTGGAGGGGTCGCTGCTCGGGGACTGGCTGGGCATTGGTCGGTGGGTGGTGAGAAATTGCATTGTGCATCACTTGCTTTGTATATTCTATTATTATTATTATTATTATTATTATTATTATTACTATTTTATTTTATTTCAATTATTAAATTGTTCTTATCTCAATCTACAAGTTTTCTCACTTTTACTCTTCCGATTCTCTCCCCCACCTCACTGGGCAGGGAGAGTGAGTGAGCGGCTGTGTGGTGCTCAATTGCCGGCTGAGGTTAAACCATGACAGTCCTTTTTGGCGTCCAATGTGCTGGACCTTGTTCTCACCAACAAGGAGGGACTTGTGGGGAATATGAAGCTCAAGGGCATCCTGGGCTGCAGTGACCATGAAATGGTGGAGTTCAAGATCCTTAGGGCACCGAGGAGGGCGCACAGCAAGCTCACTACCCTGGACTTCAGGAGAACAGACTTTGGCCTCTTCAGGGAGCTGCTTGGCAGAGTGCCATGGGACAAAGCCCTGGAGGGAAGAGGGGCCCAAGAAAGCTGGGTAATATTCAAGGATCACCTCCTTCAAGCTCAGGAGCGATGCATCCCAACAAAGAGGAAGTCTGGCAAAAATGCCAGGAGGCCTTCCTGGATGAACAAGGAGCTCCTGGACAAACTCAAGCACAACAGGGAATCCTACAGAGGGTGGAAGCAAGGACAGGTAGCCTGGGAGGAATACAGAGAAATTGTCCGAGCAGCTAGGGATCAGGTTAGGAAAGCTAAAGCCCTGACAGAATTAAATCTGACCAGGGATGTCAAGGAGAACAAGAAAAGCTTCTATCGGGGATAAAAGGAAGACGAGGGAAAATGTGGGCCCTCTCCGGAACAAAATGGGAGACCTGGTTACCCAGGACATGGAGAAGGTGGAGGTACTCAATGACTTTTTTGCCTCGGTCTTCACTGGCAAATGCTTAAGCCACACCACCCAAGCTGCAGAAGGCAAAGGCAGGGACTGGGAGAATGAAGAGACGCCCACTGTGGGAGAACATCAGGTTCAAGACCATCTAAGGCACCTGAAGGTGCACAAGTCCATGGGACTCGAGGAGATCCATCCGCGGGTCCTGAGGGAACTGGCGGATGAAGTTGCTAAGCCACTATCCATCATATTTGAGAAGTTTTGGCAGTCCAGTGAAGTTCCCACTGCCTGGAAAAAGGGAAACATAACCCCCATTTTTAAAAAGGGAAAAACGGAAGACCCGGGGAACTACAGGCCAGTCAGCCTCACACCTGTTCCTGGCAAGATCATGGAGCAGATCCTGCTGGAAGCTATGCTAAGGCACGTGGAGGACAGGGAGGTGATTCGAGACAGCCATCATGGCTTCACCAAGGCCAAGACCTGCCTGACTAACCTAGTGGCCTTCTAGGATGGAGTGACTACATCAGTGGACACAGGAAGGACTACAGGTGTTGTCTATGTGGACCTCTGTAAGGCCTTTGACATGGTCCCCCACAACACCCTTCTCTCTCAACTGGAGAGGTAGGGATTTGACGGGTGGACTTTTGGGTGGATGAGGAATTGGTTAGATGGTCACATCCAGAGGGTAGTGCTAAACAGCTCAATGTCCAGATGGAGATTAGTGACAAGCGGTGTCTCTCAGGGGCCCGTATTGGGACCAGTACTGTTTAATATCTTCATCAATGACATAGACAGTGGGGTCGAGTGCACCCTCAGCAAGTTTGCAAATGACACCAAGCTGAGTGATGTGGTTGACACACCAGAGGGACGGGATACCATCCAGAGGGACCCAGACAAGCTCGAGAAGTGGGCCTGTGTGAACCTCATGAGGTTTAACAAGGCCAAGGGCAAGGTCCTGTACCTGGGTCAGGGCAGCCCCCGGTCTCAATACAGGCTGGGGGATGAAGGGATTGAGAGCAGCCCTGCCGAGAAGGACTTGGGGGTACTGGTGGATGAAAAGCTGCACATGAGCCAGCAATGTGCACTCGCAGCCCAGAAGGCCAATTGTATCCTGGGCTGCATCCAAAGAAGCGTGGCCAGCAGGTCAAGGGAGGTGATTCTGCCCCTCTACTCTGCTCTGGTGAGACCCCACCTGGAGTACTGCATCCAGCTCTGTAGCCCTCAGCACAAGAAAGACCTCTTGGAGCAGGTCCAGAAGAGGGCCACGAAAATGATCAGGGGGCTGGAACACCTCTCCTATGAAGAAAGGCTGAGAGAGTTGGGGCTGTTCAGCGTAGAGAAGAGAAGGCTTTGGGGAGACCTTATTGCAGCCTATCAGTACTTAAAGGGAGCTTATAAGAAAGATGGGGACAAACATTTAGCAGGGCCTGTTGCCGCAGGAGAAGGGGGAATGGCTTTAAATTAAAAGAGGGTAGATATAGACTAGATAGAAGGAAGAAACTTTGTACGCTGAGGGTGGTGAAGCACTGGCACAGGTTGCCCAGAGAGGTGGTGGATGCCCCATCCCTAGAAACTTTCAAGGTCAGGTTGGACGGGGCTCTGAGCAACCTGATCTAGTTGAAGATGTCCTGCCCATTGCAGGAGGGTTGGACTAGGTGACCTTTAAAGGTCCCCTCCAACCCAAAATACTTTTTGATTCTATGAGTCTATGATTCTATATGATGCAGTCACTAAAAATAAGAAAAAAACAATGCCAGAATACTAAGGCCTCATACTGAGCAAGTCATGATGTGGTGTCCAGTTCAAAACAGCAAACTAACATGTGACTAGATTAAAGTTTGAAAGTTGCAATTTGTCTGAGAATATGTTCTCAAGCTCTCCTGAACTGGAATTAGGGCATTACAGTATGTCTGTTACGATTTCCCACACAGCACCTCTGCAGTCAAGGAGATTGTCACATGTGAACAGATTAGAGGATTGGGCCCAATGCTTTTCTACTTAATGCGCCATTTAAATCGTACTTGAACTGACTAGAAATACACTGTCAGTTTGGCTTATTCCAACTTCAAGGAAAATAGAATGGTTGCTATATAATAACTTACTTACTTACTCTTTGCGCAATAAATCATACTATTCACCAGATTGTATCTCATGAGCATTCAAGACTTGCTTTTGTATGTTTCCCTGTGATTTTTTGGGAGAAGGATACATTATCTCATTAAGCATGCAGGCCTTACTAGAACATATTTCTAATTTACTATATGCTCCTCTTTACTTTTGGCAGCTGTGACAAATAATATTATCTACATATTATTGGCATTTGCAGTGTGCTGTGACATAAGGTTGAAAATTACCTTGGCTCGTTTTCAGTATGAAATTATTATGTTTTCTCTCCTTCTTAGACTCTTTTTTAGTTTCATACATTTAAAGCATATTTTTATTGTGTATGTAAACTGTATCTTTTGTAAGAAGAAAGGACATGCACCTGAGTTCTGAAGTAAATTAGATTATTTTTGCAACTTGTAAATGTTGCAAAATTATTTACCTTGGTTTTACAAAGGTAAAGAATATTTCCTTTGTAAAAGCTGAATTTTTCTATATTTTTTACAGTTCAATCCTCTTGAAGATTTTAAAAGAATCCTTTTTTTAATCCCTTTGTTATGGATACTAATGGATTAATAAGTCTTAAGGGCCTTATTTCAATTTGCAAACAACATTTTTATGTGCAAGCTTCCCAGAGGAGGCCGATACAAACATTCATCATATACTTTGTATTACTACAGAAACGAAAACTTTTCTTAAGATTTAGTACAAAAAAGTAGAAAGCAAATTATCATCAGCTCTAAGTTCATCAGTAGTAGTCACACTATAAACTTTTTCCCATTTAGGCAGAATCCATTTAAAGTGATGTAAAGTGATGTTAAACACTATTAAACTTGAATGATCTTTTAAAATGACGAAACTTTGGGCTGTTTAATAAAATGTACATTACTCTATCTCTAAAAGAATATCAAGCAGTGAACTCAAATCATGTTACTGAAGAAATGGTCTTCCTTGGGAATTAGCCTGCATTTTTAAATCATGACTGAGGTATTTTTAGAAAATATATATTTTTAAGTATTGGACTAATATGCGACAAAATACCTATTTGAATCAAACTGAGGTGAGTACTACCTTTATTCTTTATAAAAACTGTATGTCATTTCAAAGGTTTGGCAGATGGAGATTTCTGGGTTTGTGCCATACACGTTATATTTCTGCCACTTTGGAGGAAGAGATGCAGAGGAAACAAAAATGTCAAGGTGTGTGTGGCCATGCACAGGACTAAACTTTACTTAAGCTTCTGGTGCCATCTTGTGGGTGGATAAAGAATAGTCTGTTGTATGAAAGAATAAAGAAACGTAGCATGAAAATTGTGTATTTTGCATAGTTGAGTTCCAACAGAAAAATAGCTTTCATAATGTTTTTTTTTTTTCTCTAGCTCAGTTTCCTAAACTGCATCCTCAGAATTTACAGTGATCATAATTTGGGAGTAAAAATTGTTTCTAAGACACAGATTTCTTGAGAACTGTCTTAATCAGTGTATCTTTCTGTCCTCTGAAGCAAATGTAGGTTTCCCAGCAATGGTACACAATAGGATTCTGGGAAAAGTGGACCTCTGATTATATCCAGTACAGAAATTTTAATGGTTTAAGACTAAGTAGCTCCTTTACAAGACCTTCAGCTTCAGAGATTCAGTAAAATTCCCTAATCTGCTCTTCCTAAATTCTTTCCCTTATTTACCAACAAGTAAAATCTAACAGTAACCTCCTGACAAATCGGTTTAAGTGTTGCTATGCTGTATACAGTCTCATACCTTGATTAGCATAGTCTCCTTGTCAGTGACCATCTTGTCTCCGTTCATTTCCTATTCACCTTTCCTCCACATTATTTATCTGTGCCCAAATTCACAGCTAGAAGCCAAGATGTGGCTGGAGGTGCGTAACTCATAGACCCAAGTTAAATTCTCAGATTCCTTGGATAATATATGGACAAAACTGGGTATTTTAGGACTAGCTTCACAAAAAATAAATAACTAAATGCACAAAAAAACCCCCCAAAACCCAAACCCAAAACCAAACCAAAGAAACAAACAAAAAAAGGCCAACAACAAGACAAACCAAAACAACAACAAAAACCAACCAATCAAAAAAAAAACAAACCCTAAACCAGTATGCTATACAGAAACAGCAGTTCCTCATTCAACTAACTGGTAATGCTAAAGGAACTTGCCTGAAATTCTGCCTCTCATTTTTCCTGTTGAAGATGTGCCACTGTTTGACCAGCTGTAATAAGAATTGTAAGAACAGAAAAAGACAAAAAAAAAAGGTCCCTACTTCTGTAGCCTTGCTGACAACGTGATTGTGTAACTGAAGGGTCTTATGTTTTAGTCCTGTTTGTACATTTTTGCATGCATTCATACACTTCATATTAAAGACACATTGCGTAAAATGTTTGTAGAGCTCTGGCAGTTGTTCGGAAGCCTGAATAACACCCCTCATTGGGAATTTTCCTGATTATCACACTACAGAATCATATTCCAGTTTACTTGTCCTCTCACTAACTTGATGAATCTTACACTTTTTCCACACTGCCCTAATGACACAACTTCAGTAAATGGGAGATGAAAGCTATTGGTTTGGAAAGCCTTATGAAGAGCAATGGACTGAATCCAGATTTTCCACTTTCTGGAGAAGTGTTCTATAACCATTTGTCAACTGTTTGACATCTCATGAAAAATGACTAGTATTCTTGGCTATGATTTTTAATAAAAATGTCTGTGACTGCTGGCCTATGTACTGAACACTGCTGTCTGCGCACGATTCAGGAAGCCTATTTGGACTGTTAGCTCCAGGATCAGCAGCCAGTGTATTTACACATGGGACTGTTTAATCTATGGGTACCAGAGATGATTAGATTATAATTGTGCTGGTTTTGGCTGGGATAGAGTTAATTTTCTTCATAGTAGCTAGTATGAGGCTATGTTTTGGATTTGTGCTGGGAACAGTGTTGGTAATACAGGGATGTTTTGGTTATTGCTGAGCAGTGCTGACACAGAGTCAAGGCCTTTTCTGCTTCTCACACCACCCCACCAGCGAGCAGGCTGGGGTTGCACAAGAAGTTGGGAGGGGACAACTTGAGCCCTTCAGTTACACAGTCACGTTGGTCAGCTGGGACAGCTGACCTCAACTGACCAAAGAGATATTCCATACCATATGATGTCATGCTTAGCATATGGAGCTGGGGGAAGAAGAAGGAAACGGGGCGACGTTTGGAGTGATGGCGTTTGTCATAGCTCAGTTTCTAGAGCTGTATTGGGCAGAAATATCTCACTCCAAAAGAGACTCTAGAGGCAAACTACTATTGTAACAATGTGGACAATAGAAGACTATCAGTGGGAGTGAACTGCAGAGCTGAAATATTTGATAATGAACACCTGGGAACACATCTTTCTTAGTCTCAGATCAATGCTT
Organism: Aptenodytes patagonicus; assembly: GCF_965638725.1. Lineage (NCBI taxonomy): Eukaryota > Metazoa > Chordata > Aves > Sphenisciformes > Spheniscidae > Aptenodytes > Aptenodytes patagonicus. The sequence goes on along the minus strand of NC_134949.1, from coordinate 183,129,085 downwards.
ATTCCACTGAAACGGGTATGTGCATTGCTGCATGACTGTGTTTTAATGGACAATTGTGATAAAACTGTACTTTTGCGTTTTCCACCAATCAAACAAAAATTTTGGTGACCTTACATAAGCTATATTGCTTTGTGGGAGTATTGTACTGGAACTGTGTGTGAATATTATTTTGGAAAGAGCTGTAGTAAGTGGTCTAATACAGTCAGTGAGTAAGACAGCCAAGCAATGTGGATAATCAAGGGTCTAATTCTCCAGGTCATTCCTTGCCTTCATTTATTTAGACTTCAGTTTTGGGCCCCTCACTACAAGAAAGATATTGAGGTGCTGGAGCGTGTCCAGAGAAGGGCAACGAGGCTGGTGAAGGGTCTGGAGACCAAGTCTTCTGAGGAGCGGCTGAGGGAACTGGGGTTGTTTAGCCTGGAGAAAAGGAGGCTGAGGGGAGACCTTATCGCTCTCTACTACTATCTGAAAGGAGGTTGTAGCGAGGTGGGTGTCGGTCTCTTCTCCCAAGTAACAAGCGATAGGACGAAAGGAAACGGCCTCAAGTTGCACCAGGGGAGGTTTAGATTGGCTATTAGGAAAAATTTCTTCACCAAAAGGGTTGTCAAGCATTGGCACAGGCTGCCCAGGGAAGTGGTTGAGTCACCATCCCTGGAGGTATTTAAAAGATGAGTAGATGTGGTGCTTAGGGACATGGTTTAGTGGTGGACTTGGCAGTGCTAGGTTTGCAGTTGGACTCGATTATCTTAATGGTCTTTTCCAAGCTAAACAACTCTATGATTCTATGATTCTACTCAGAGGTTGGTGATGTTGTGTTATTATCTCTGATGGCCAGCAGTATTTCTAGAGCCATCACATGCAGAAGGACAGAATTTAACTGGTATTTGGTTTGACATTTTTGTGCCATGAACTTGCCATCCTTGAAGATCAAATATCTAGTTCAGTTCAATGTAGCATTCACAGATATGTTAAGATTCATTAGATTTTATTTTAGCACACATGGGTACATCTATATGAGTAAATTAAACAATACTGGGGCATGTTCTCAGGATCTAGATTGTTGAATTGCTGGAACAATGTTTGGCATGTCTTCAATTGGTACAAGTACTTTTTTCCCATATGATTTATCTCTACAAATAGCACAGGGCAGGGACTCGCCCTAATAACTCATGTGGGAGCAGCAACACTCTTGCAGCATAAAAAGACTTGAATGGGATGGACACAGGTTGCTCTGGGCCAGTGGACTTCAGTGCTTTAGGCAGTTAAAAGAACTATGTGTAGCCTTATAATCAGTGTTTAAAAAAGAAGGAAAAAAAAAAAAAAGACTAATTCGAGCCAATCTGACAGTTTAGATCTATCAAACCTTGGCCTCAGAGCTTGAAACTGCACAGGTTTCAGTGGGAAGTCACACATTCAGCCCAGGCTGCAGGTAATGAATTCAGAATATAGAGCAAATCAATCTCTTCAGAGAGGCTTAGGCCCAACAATGAATCTTGATTAAGTGGAAAAATAACCACGTAGCCAATCACATCAGCAACTAGTGCCGCAGTTCAGTACCGCAGTATCAGAGCTATGGTTAAGAAATTTTAACCAGAATTCTTATGCCACCAAGAATTTACTTGTTCCTTGTAAATTAGGTGACCTTTTTTTGGCTAATTCTCCTGAGTTGCTGCCTCCTCCATTTTGGCCAGGCTACAACTATGAAACCTTGGGTACTATACTACATGCCTGATGGTGGGATCATGAAAAGGAAGGCACCAAAGTTGTTGAATATAACCAAGCAAATACAACTGTAAAATCTTAATTGTTGAAGTAATCATCAGGCACAGTAACAGGCAGTGGCTGATGAGCTGAAAAATCAGACAGTAACTTAAATGTGAGCTTTTCTAAAATAGGTATTATGTGGGGTAAAGTCACCCTTAATATTACTTTGCTGGATTATGAGGAGTAGTAGAATATTCTAATGCACTGGGTTTGCATGGCAAGATTTTGGTAGCAGCTTCCCCCATGTCTGATAGAGCCAATGCCAGCCAGCTCCAAGACAGACCTGCTGCTGGCCAAGGCTGAGCCAATCAGCGACGGCGGTAACACCTCTGTGATAACATAATTAAGAAGGGGGGGAAAAAACATCTGCACAACAGCAGCCAGAAGAGAGGAGTGAGAAGATGTAAGAGAAACAACCCTGTCGACACCAAAGTCAGTGAAGAAGGAGGGGGAGGAGGTGCTCCAGGCACTGGAGTAGAGATTCTCCTGCAGCCTGTGGTGAAGACCACAATGAGGCAGACTGTCCCCTTGCAGCCCATGGAGGTTAACGGTGGAGCAGATATCCACCTGCAGCCCATGGAGGACCCCACGCCGGAGCAGGTATCATGCACCCAAAGAAGGCTGTGACCCCATGGAAAGTCTGTGCCAGAGCAGGCTCCTGGCAGGACCTGTGACCCCATGGAGAGAAGCACATGCTGGAGCAGGTTTGCTGGCAGGACTTGTGACCCTGTGGGGGACCCATGCTCAAGCAATCCGTTCCTGAAGGACTGCACCCCGTGGAAAGGACAAGAGGAAAGGACCTATGCTGGAGCAGTTAATGAAGAACAGCAGCCTGGGGGAAGGACCCACATTGGAGCAGTTCATGGAGGACTGTCTCCTGTAGGAGGGACGCCATGCTGGAGCAGGGGAAGAGAGCGAGGAGGAAGGAGCGGCAGAGACAACGTGTGATAAACTGACCACAACCCCCATTCCCCATCCCCCTGCACCACTTGGGGGGAGGAGGTAGAGAAAATCAGGAGTGAAGCTGAGTCTGGGAAGAAGGGAGGAGTGGGGGGAAGGTGTTTTAAGATTAGGTTTTATTTCTCATTATCCTACTCTGATTTGATTGGCAATAAATTAAATTACTTTCCCTGAGTCGAGTCTGTTTTGCCTGTGATGGTAGTTGGTGAGTGATCTCCCTGTCCTTATCTCGACTCACGAGCCTTTCGTCGTATTTTTCTCCCCCGTCCAGCTGAGGAGGGGGAGTGATAGAGAGGCTTGGTGGGCACCTGGCGTCCAGCCAAGGTCAACCCATTACAGTCAGTTTTGTTCTTCTGGGACCTTAATATATAACAGACAAATTATGTTGACTAAAAATACAATCTTTTTTTTCATCCCTGAGTACCACTGAATTTACTGGCAGTTAGTTACTTGTGCTCATGTAGATTCAGGCAAAATACAATAACAAAAGCTCAGTGAGAATGCATAAATCAAGGTTATAAGGTGATTGATTTTATTTGATTTCTTGTGCTTTTCTGGTTTTGATGGTAGGCTGGCTTTGTGCTTTTTAATCTGTTTATTCATTTTCATATTATTGACTGTGGTAATGGAACACTTAAAATTCCAGCCTTTTTTTAACAATATTAATTACTTCGATTTATATGTGGATTTCATTCTCAATAATTAAACTGTGACAAAGTAACACTAATATAAATAAATCTTTCACTTTCACTCCAGTATTACTGGTGTTTAAGTTAATGTCTAATTTCACAATGGTTTCATTTGAATTCAGAATCAATATTCCTGTGCTGCACACCACAACAAAAGAGCTTAGAGGACTGTGTTTTGCTTATTCTGTTCACCTTTGGTGAAATATTACCCATTGGCTTAATAACAGGACTTAATTCTTCTCTTCCACCTGTCCTCATTAGCCTTCACGTATTTCAGTAGTATACATAGTCCAAATGGTGGAAGTTCCACAGGTACGTTCTTCCATATTTTCCAAAATTTCTTATGTCATCATCCCAGACATAGTCCTATCTGCCAGCATGCTGGTTTTGGTGTCTCTATAGCACTTCCCGTTTGTAACTTTTTGTGGGCTTCCTGACAAATTTCATTACCCTCTCAACAGAAAGTTTATGCTTTCTGAGCTAATATAAGATAGGAGTTCCTGCATAGTAAAAAACCACTTGTAACTTTCTGTGACTGCTTCCATAACCATTGTGATTTCCTTTCCTCTGCCACTAGAGATTTTTCTGATTTTCAGTGAACGTTCTTCCCATAGAGACAGTGATTTGCATCACACTGGAACTGCAAAGTTTAAAAGAATGAAAATAGTTTCCCACCAAAAATATCATTAGCAAGTGTCAGGATAAAAAAAGATCATGAAGTAGATCACAGATATCAACAGGAATCTGTTTCCTTTGGTTTACACTAATTCTCCTCTTTATAGCCCTTTTGAGGATCTAGCAATTAGCTTTTGTCTTTGTCTGCTGATGGCTATTTCAGGTACAGGCATCTCTGCAATTTTGAGTAGACAGAAACCCAGACTGAATTGTAACTGAAGTGATTATTACTATCAGCACCGAATGCCTTCTCAGTAGAAAAGTCCAGGACCCAATTTCCATGGCAGATAAAAAGAACAACTCACTTATCCAAGGAAAGACTCCTAGCTGAATAAGGTGCAGGCAGATTAATATTATTATCATATGGGACACCTGCCACTGTCTATGCTGTAAATGCTGAACTGAGTTTACCCTATGTAGATATCAGCTTTACATGAGCAGTCAACCTAACTTCATCTTTCAGATATCCTCTTTCAGAAGAGAGATAAAAGACAGGGGACAGACAATACAGCCAAGTTCTTTAGTAAATGTTGATATACTCAGCGCTTTTGAAAATTAGATAATTTAAGATGGTATATATATTAGAAGGTGATATTTATGCATTATTTTTATGAATACCATATTTATAATGATATTCTTAAAGCATGAAAACAATGAACTATCTATAAGCGGATAAGAGACATTTTTATTGTTTAAAGCACAACACTCCAATTTTAGCCTAAGAAATTCATTTTGGTAGCAGAGCCAATCTTCATGTCCAATCCTTATGCCCAATTTTAAGCAGTATCCATAGGTTAGAAATTCAGCTAGAGCATTTTTCTCTTTCTTTCATGCTTTCTGTTATATTTCTTTCCTACCTAGATATAGCATCTGCTTATGAACCTTTTTCTTCTTCTTTTCTTCTGCTTCCTTATGTATCACACAAAACACCTACTGGTCTAATGGCTTTTGAGAATAATAATTCCTAAAATTACATGCTTAGTAGTTTATATATCTCTGATTTTTCTAGAGGCTTTTCACAAAGGCTGAGAAGGTACGAGAGGATTGTAAATTTTATTTTTTCATATATGATTGTGTATTTTTGAGATTCGGGGAAAAAAAATCTTAATAAAAATAAGCACCAGGTATTCTGCTATGAATATTTAAAGTGGTAGTATTAAATTTCACTTACTAAAATTATTTTAAAATGCATGATCCTTGCATTAGGATACACTGGTTACCCGTTTTAGTAAAATGCCCAAATTAACAAGACTATCTTTTATTTCTTAGTCAAACTAGGTATATGAAATAACCGTTGATCCAAAGAGTTGTTTTCTACAATATTTCTTTTGCAAGACTAATTATTTCTCATATGGTTGAAAAAGATTGCCACATGATCATATTGCTGTAATGCCTGTTTTTTCAGAATATTTCAGAATGTGAAGAGTGGTTGTCTCATCTCATAAAAATTAATAACTAAAGTAAAACTGAAATAACAAGAGAAAGTAAAATAATTGAGAGGAGCAGCAATGTGACAAGTCAACAGCAATAATCTGGGAATGAATGTGTATATTTATTCTACTGTTTCATATGATACCTGTTAAAGTTTACCATAATGTATAAGGTAGTTGCTAGTGTGCAGTACAAACAGATTGAATTACACCTAATGTATAAATTTCTTTTTCTAATTCTTTTCTAATATTGCTATAATATTGCAAACTCTATTGTATTTCATAGAACTATGGTAAGAGATAGTGCTTGCACTAAAGAGTTTACATTCATTTCGGCCACAACAACCCCATGCAGCGCTACAGGCTTGGGGAAGAGTGGCTGGAAAGCTGCCCAGCAGAAAAGGACCTGGGGGTGCTGGTCGACAGCGGGCTGAACATGAGCCGGCAGTGTGCCCAGGCGGCCAAGAAGGCCAATGGCATCCTGGCCTGTATCAGAAAGAGTGTGGCCAGCAGGAGTAGGGAAGTGATCGTGCCCCTGTACTCAGCACTGGTGAGGCCGCACCTCGAATACTGCGTTCAGTTTTGGGCCCCTCATTACAAGAAAGACATTGAGGTGTTAGAGCGTGTCCAGAGAAGGGCAACGAGGCTGGTGAAGGGTCTGGAGACCAAGTCTTCTGAGGAGCGGCTGAGGGAACTGGGGTTGTTTAGCCTGGAGAAAAGGAGGCTGAGGGGAGACCTTATTGCTCTCTACAACTACCTGAAAGGAGGTTGTAGCGAGGTGGGTGTTGGTCTCTTCTCCCAAGTAACTGGCGCTAGGACGAGAGGAAATGGCCTCAAGTTGTGCCAGGGGAGGTTTAGATTGGATGTGAGGAAAAATGTCTTTACTGAAAGAGTGGTGAAACATTGGAACAGGCTGCCCAGGGAAGTGGTTGGGTCACCATCCCTGGAGGTATTTAAAAGACGAGTAGATGCGGCACTTAGGGACATGGTTTAGTGGGCATGGTGGTGTTGGGTCAACGGTTGGACTCGACGGTCTTAGGGGTCTTTTCCAACCTCTATGATTCTATGATTCTATGATTATCACAAATATATCATCAAACCAAACATTCACAATCATCTTGCAGAAAATAGTTAACTAGAAAAATGCAATTTCTACAAAAGCTCATAATTCCAATCAGAAAATTTTATATTTTTATCTAAGACCTTTCTCCCACTACAGAACTTATAAATGCAATACTTCAGCTCAGGTAAATTAATCCAAGCTGAAATATTTTGGTTAGATTTGTTATCAACCAGGTTTTTTTGCTGTTCTTTCTTTTAAACAGCAGTTCAGTATTAGTATGTCTGGAACCTGCATATATTACCACAGTGATTCCTGATTTTTATTTAACTTCTGGTTCTCAGTTGCTTCACCAAGCTAAATCTCCTATAACCTTGTGTGATTCACTTCTAATCCTGTGGTTTAAAATGTTATGGGAAGAAAATTACATTTCAGCTTGATGGGTCTGATTTGGAACATGATCTTAACGAGTGGAATTTCCAGTAGGGTAAACACACAGCCTTACTTGGAAACCTGAGTTTGAATTGCCTTATTTTTCCCCATGAGTTTAACAGTTATGTACTTTTAGGACCACTCAGGATCAAGCCAATGACCATAAATGAGGGGTTAGAGGTAAAGGAATACATACTGCATTACCATTCTTGGATCTTTTTCTCCTGGTAAGTCGTGACTGGTCTATGTCTTCTCATATTACTTTTGTGTAATATTGAACCACATAGTCATAAACTCAATGCATATATACAAGGTAAAATCTTGACCTTCTCCAAAGTTTCATAGGATTAGGATTTTGCCTAAATTTCAGAATATGAAACAACCGCATCTGTGACACCAGACAAAAACCTTCTGTGTAACTTATTCCTTAAGTGTCCTCTGTCAGTTTTTGGTTTTGTTTAAAATATTTCTTACAGCCATGTAGTTTTCACAACTAGCACTGATAAGCTACTGGACAATCTATGTGTCTTTTCCTGCAATGTTAATTCCATATTATGAAGTTATAAGTCAGTTTTTCCAGGGTATCTATACCTCAATGGGTGGAAATGTCAACACAGTTTTTGCTTATGAAGACAGTTAACTGTCTTCATCTAACGAAGGTCAGATTAAATACATCATCCTTACTTTCATTTCCTCATTAAGTCCAGCATATGGTCTAGATCCTGGGAATAAATTAATTTTTAAGTTTTCCATTTAACATTCCACCAGTATTTTTCCTAAGTTGTATCTAGGAGCTTTTAATAAAATAGAGAATTTTTATGGAAAAATGATAAGCTTTTGATATGAAACTACAGCAGTAAAACCAAAACTTAATTTGATCAATACAATTAGTTAAGCATTATTTGAAATCATATCAACAAGTATTGAAAAAGGGTATGCTATTATTTTATTTCAGAATAATATAAAATTAAAATTGCAATCATATTGGTATAATGTTCAGAATAAAGAAAAAAGAAATTTAAAAATTCTTTGGGGAAAATGATGCATATAAGTTTTAGATCTATGCCCATGTCTCTCTTATAATTCTCATTAAAAAGTATTTGAACAGGAAAATATTAGTTCTGACTATCTTTTTTTCTCCGTAACTGTTTGATTTTGCAAATGATACTCTTGTAATGTTTTTGGTGGTGTCTATATCGTGTAACTATGGACATGATTATTTCACCTGGAAAACAATGCTGCAGTAGACCAATGGTAGTAGACTGGATAGCGATTTTTTAATCACCTATGCTAAAGGAAGGTAACTTCTTACTCTTTTTTATCAATGACCTATGATGGTGATAGCTGCATAAGAGTAAAGACGAACCAGTTTATATGGAGCTGTCACTCCCCATCTTTTCAGATAAACTTATCTTATGTACCTCTGTGGTAGTGGGATGTCATCCATCCTATAGATCAGGCAGTTTATCCATACCCTTGGAACAGGGCTACAAGGTAGACATAGTCTTTGATTCACAGTCTGCACATTTTCCCTTGTCTACAGTCTGTGGCAAAACCAATTCCTAGCTCAATAATTTAATTTCATGATTACCAAGTCTAAATTACAATATAGTATCTCCATCAAAAGGCTAAAATTATTCAGTGCACTATTATTCATTCATTGTGGCAGCCGGAGTTTCATCCCTAATATTGTTAGCAGGTTACTGGATTTCAAGATCAAATATTTTACAAGCTGGTTCTCATATATCAACCTCTGGCTTTGAGAAAGGAATTACAGGTGTACTTGAAGAAAAGGCTTTTGACTGAGAATCCAGAGTGGAGGGAGATACTTCTAAAGCATTCAGAAAAACTCCCAGATTACAATGTAGAGTGGTCTTCAAGACTCTCCTTTTTCTTCTTCATTTTTAATTTGTTTTTGAGAGTAATCACATATTTCTATGTTTCACCTTCCAAGGTGAACATTCACCACAATTTTTATGATTAAGGTGTCTTAAATGACTTCCTGAGTTCTGCTAAGGGAGAGGAACTTATGATTAGTTGCTCCTATTTCAAACAATCTAGGTCCTGAGTAATTTTAGCATTTGTACCTAAGTGTTAAATTCTTTAACTGCTTAACAGAAGGAACCAGAAAGAGCTCACAACCCATTCTCTCACAGCTGCTGCTTAATCCTGTGTATGCTGCTGCTTAATCCTGTGTATGCCTAAATCCCTAGTTATCTATATTTCTGCTGACTACATGTAAATTATCAAATTTATACTTACTGCTTGTTTTTTATATTTGTACGTTTTTAATATCTTTTGTATTTGTCTCCATGTATTTATCTACAGGGAGTGACAATTCTCTGAACATGCATACACTGCAAAGAAGACATCCAGAGTGTGTTCTGTACACTTTTTTCTATTCAGGTCCCTGCTATTTTGTAAAATAATCAAATACGCATCAGAGCACAAACCTGTGTTGAGCCATTCTCATGTCTCTCTGACCCAATGACTATGATTTATAGATGGGAATGACTTTGGGTAAGATTATGAGAACAGTACCTTAAAATAGAGTGCAATAACGAAGCAGCTCAGGAGATCTGTCTTTAAATACCTTCTCCAAAAGTAAGAAGATTTTAATTTGGATCTTGCAGGTGCATTTTGTGAGAAATGACTGACACAGCTAAGTGCCTTTTTCAAGGAGAGTTCATGGCTGACAATAAGTAATAGCTCTCACCCTACTCTTAGGCAATACCCTGCTCAGCCTGCTGATTTGTGTGAATCCTATTCCTAATGGTTAACTCTCACCATGCAATCTGAACAAAGATGGGAATCTAACCGGAGTCTTTGGATTCCACTTATGTCCTTACACAGTCAACAGAAAGAAATGGGACTTTCCAGAGGGCAACATTAGTCCCTAAGTAGACAAAATTACTGGTGATGCTTCATTTTCTTGGTTATGCCTTTAAAATTTATAGGAAGAATCTGAGATTTTGTGGATCTGATCAAAGTACCATTTTCAGAAGAGAGAGCAGGATCTTTTCAGGTAACCTTCTCAGGCAAATACTTTTGGTAACTGTGTGTATCTGTGCCTTCCCAAATGAACATGATGCAGAATGACTGGGTGAGGCTCTGGTGTTTCAGACCATTTGACCAGGGAAGCATCTTGTGGTATACTTGTAGACCTAATACATAATTATTACTTTCATTGTATCTTTATTTTTCCAGATGAAAGTATCTGTGAAGCTCTGAAGAACTATCTGAAGTACCTGAAGAAGCTGTGAAGCTGGCATGACACCCTACCACCAAGATGTTTCAAAGTGTGTATGTTGCATAACTTGTGATGACAGAGAGAAGATCTAAAGACACAACACCTTTTAGGTAGTGTTGAAAAATGTAAAATGAAGATAGCAAACTCTGAAGCAATATTTTTCATGCTGTCCTTTAAGAGCAACCTTTGTAGTGAACTATTACTAAATCTCCACCCAATTTTTCTTCCAAGAGTAACTAGTTGCTTCATTTGAAAATGGAATGAAAGAGTGAATTAATGTCTACATAGCATGGGTAATTGACTAATATTTATTTAATTAAGTGGCTCAACATTGTGCAAATTAACTGGGAAGCTAAATCATTTGACCATGTACAGTTACTGAATGAGTCAAGAAATTCCTTGAGGCTAACTGATGCTCCGGTATTGTCACTGAGTTGAGCTCTAACTGAATTATTACAAGTGACTTTTTTCATTGCTATCACTGTTTATGAAATCAGGTGCATCAAATTCCCAACCTTATGGTCCATGCAAACACAAACCAGAAAGCACTCTGAGACACACCACTCCTCCCCTGAGCCTGCTCCTCAACACCTGCAGGCCTGTTCTTGGATGTAGCAAACTGGGATTTGTAGCTCCAGAATTCTGCAGGGTAAAGGGATTTAACATCTGTTAAATTTTGAGTTTGGGTGTCTGTCTTTTTGTTTAAATTAGGAGAGTATTTTAATTGAAGTATTAACAACCCTTTAGGCCTTTAGACTCTCTTCCAGTGGGAAATGGCTGTCATACATTCCATGCTGTTATCCCAGATGGTAGTACGCTGCCCATGTTCAAATATTTTTCTTTTGGGATCTAAGCAATACTTGACTAATATGTATAATTAAATACATGCACACATGTGTGTAGTACCTGCACAACAAGCTATTATCAGCAATTATGCTGGAAAGAATGAAAAAGTTTATGTAGAATCGTTACAGTCAAAAAGCTGTTGGCAGAGCCAGCTCCAGGCTTTCCGGTGATGTAGGCAGTGGTGGCAGAACAGGTGGTGGATGAGGAAGGCTGGAAGGAGTTTACTGGATCTGAGGCAATGATGCTGAGATGGAGAGAAAAGCTAAGAAGGAAAAGGAGGAGGCCTTTACTGTGAGAGAATTCACCTGCCACTACAATAAAAGGAGATGATTGGGGTAGAAGGGAAGGTTTAAAACAAGCAAAGGGAAGCTTCAGGGGGATTTGAGTGAATGGAATGTATATTACTCCTTTTCTGTCCTTTTGCCCAACTCTGGTTGCCAGCCCTTTTGCATAACCTGTGTGTGCATAGAGTATTTTTAAAAAATGCAAACATACTGACAGAAGTATTGCAAACTACTCTCCCAGCATAAAACATTGTATAGATAAAGGTCACAGTCTGCTTCAGCCTAAATGCTGAATAAAAATATCTGGCTGGAAGATTCACCAGGAAAATATAAATCTGGTCAAACAATCTTTATTGGAAATAGTCCACTTTACATCCAAAATGTGCATATCCTGGGACCTGGAATCATATTACCTGAACTGATCTCTATTGTTGTATTAATACAAAGGGAAAGAAAGAGTCTTCCAAGCAGCTAAGCCCTAAAGCATGCAGTATATTAAGGTGCAATTAAATATTAACACCTTGAATTGCACCTAGAAGCATATATGGAGATAGTGCAATCTTGGAAGCCCTGCAGTAATGTGCTGGTTTTGACTACATCTTCTAAGCAAGACAACAGCTGCTTTACCAGCTGTAGCTTCCCCATCTTTTTCAAAGTAGCAAAGGTTGTGTAGCCATGCAGTGTGAAAGTCAGAAAAATATTAATGGTTGTGTGCATCTTTATATAATGTATAGTTATTAGAATTTGTGTCAAATCCACATAAATCCAAATCTAAATAAAATTTAGATTTTATCCAAGTTTAGATTTGGATTTATGTCAGGCAGCCAGTAGAACCTTCATGCTGCAAATTTCTACCACAAGAGACAACTTTCTCTTACCAGCAGTGGCAGTGAGGGAAAATATGACCAAGATACAATTTTTTTTTTTTTTCAGCAAACCAATATCATTATAACTGTGTGTCACAAGGAGTTGAGGCTAAACTAGCAAAGTGTTCTATCTTATGCTCTTTCTTTCTGACTCAGAAGATGCCAAACTAGTAGGATTTTAAGAAAGAAGAAGGTAAAACCCTATCTAGAATAGCTTGCAGTTTGGAAATCTTACAAGGAAAAAGGAAGTAGGATATTAATACTGCTCAGACAGGTTACAGCACTGTAGCCTGAAGACAGTCTTTCACTATCTTGGCAAGTAGGCTATTAGTCTACTATATAATGAAGGGGCATAAGCTAAGCAGATTTGCCTGCCTTCAGGAAAAGGTTCTAGGTTTTTACAGAACAGCATCACATCGCAGAATAGGAAAAACATCTCTGGCTTGAAAATGTAAGTGAAACATTTCTCTAACGTCGATGTTTCTCCACTGACTAATTCCAAGCAGCACTATGTCATTAGGAAGCAGTGTTCATATTACCAGCTGCTCTGGGTCCCGTTTTGAGACTTGGTGCTTTGTCTGGCACTGTATATATTCCTAGCACCTATCTCAGGGTTTTGGACTTCATTTTATATGCTTAAAGAATATGTTTCACAGCATGTCTTTTAGATCTCTGAGTTCTTTGCCCTTAAAGTCAGATAAACAACTAAGCAACAACACCTTTTGGGTACTATAAGTTCCGTGAAACATAATAATAATCCATGTATCATGCCAAAAAAGAAGGGAAAAAGTGGAGCCAATTAAAAAAAGTGCATGGGAAGAGGAAAGTTAAGGTAGAAAAAGAATGCTGAAAGCTGTGCTTCTGACATGTGCCTCTGCAGAAATCAAGGTTACCATCATATAGCCAGTGTAAATACCTGCACTACATTAGTATACTAGTATGAAAGAGAATGTCTTACTCTAGCGACTAAACACAACAGTCATGACACATGTAATTTCACTTTGGTCAAGTAAATGATCTGAACAAGCACCCTGATGTCTTACTGTGCAAACCAACTTGATTGCTTATAAAGGAGTCTTATAAGAAAGATGGAGAGAGACTTTTTACCAAGGATTGGATATAAGGAAGAATTTTTTTTTATGATGACGATGGTGAGACACTGGAACAGGTTGCCCAGAGAAGTTGTGGATTCCCCATCATTGGAAGTGTTCGAGATCAGGTTGGACTAGGCTTTGAGCAACCTCACCTGGTGAAAGATGTCCCTGTCCATGGCAGGGGGTGTGGAACTAGATGATCTTTAAAGGTCCCTTCCAGCCTAAACTGTTCTATGATTCTATGCCAATTTGAAAGGGTCTCAGCTCGCTGTAAGTCAGGCAGTGCTCTGACATTATACATCTAACACATACTGGTCCTCCAAAATGCTTAAGATGACCCTAGGAAAATGATAGAGATTGTGCTCTGGATACTAAAGGGCCACAGATTTATGGCTCCATAGAATCTGTGGCAAGAGATTTGATGGCCATAGATTCTATGTAAGTAGGTTTCAATAACAGAAATACTTGAGACTCTTTCTTATACCTACATATGAATGCCTTGCTTTGCCTTGCTTTGGCTTGCATCTCTTTTCCTTGCCTCACCTCTTAAAGAATACAAAGAATGAGAGAGGAAGAAGAATGTTTTCAGAACATAAGTAAATATAAGGTTCAGGAAACACTATTGGCCAAAAATTTCTAATCTGAAATAGCTATCAAGGAATGAGGACAGCATATGGAAAGAATACAGTTAATTTTTGTTTTGTTTTTTCTTCTTTTCTTTTAAGACTACTAGAAAACCTAATATTTTATAATCCTGGGTCCTCTTTGATACAAGAATTTTATGAGAATTCCTAATCCTACTATTAATTGCTATATTATTATGCCTTCTTAGATAACACAATACTGCTGTTTGGGGTGGCCAAAACCTCATATATTTGATAGAAAATAAATTATAAATGTATAAAGGCAGTGTAAAGCTACTCTATGTACAGGGAAGGAAGAATTTAGCCTTTTGTCATTTTCTGTTATACCAACAGAATAACTCAGAGATTTAAAGGACTCAGCTAAAAGCAGTTATGAAAGTAATATATTTGAAAAAAATATAGCAGACAGTTGCATATGTAAAACTGGGTTATTACCAAAGGGATTGTTAAATTTGCAAACTTGAGTACATATAGAGAGGAGAGAAATACTGAATCAGGGGAATTAAGTTTCATTAACTACTGCTGCTTGAATGCTTTTTTTAGTTGTTTTAAAAAAAAAAAAAAACAAACAGCAAATTAAACTATGGAATATCTTCACCACGTTCTTTTTATTATCACTAAGCTTGAAATAAAAGTTGCTGCCACTAGAGATCATTGTTGCTCTTTGCAGAAAAGGACAGTGTTAAGTCTTTATTTTAGTACATATCAGTAGGTGCAGTCCTGTTCTTCATATAATACACTTCACAATATCGAAACAAAAACACACACAGAAATTACTTCCAGCTCCAGCATTTCTTCTGTAAAATTTAATGGCACAATAATAGCAAACAGGGTCCTAGATGTTTCTGTTAGATGTTAACATCTAGATGTTATCACTGATGACTTGAAATAACTATAGGCCGGACTGTGTCAATCTCAGACTTAGTTTTTACAACACATATCAGCTATTTTCTTTCAATCACATAATTTTTGATGTAATTTACTTCATTCAAAAAGCTCCTTCAGCACTACCTGTTTATAAATATAATGAAACAACAAAATTTGAGAACATTTCTCAAGCTTGATATAAAATATTTTTGTAATCATATCTTTCTCTTGCTACAGTCTCTTTATTATAAAGTCTGCATCTGCACCAAAATTTTTTATGTAGTATTAGTTGTGCTATAGATTTTTCTTCTTCTGAATATCTATGTAATTTCAGTCTTCAATTTTCATACAGACAGCGAAGTTAATGCAAAACCTCCCATGGAAATTTTATTAGTCGCAAAGTATTTTTGGATACAATGCTCTACATTGCAGTAACATCAAGAGTATAGTAAAAATATATCAGGTGGGAATAAAATAGAAAATGCTTCCTTCTTTTTCCCCAATTTTCTGCTCAAATGAAAAAAAAAAACAAAACACAGAAACAGTGTCTGCAATGGAGACACTGAGACTAAATCCTCAGTCTACTAACCAACGTTCCCTTTGAGTTTAGTAAAGGCAGGACTGAATGGCATTCATATTTCTATAGATTGGTACTCAAAGATCCTAGAGTACAATGCTGGATCAAGCTTGTTTTCTTCTGTACCCTGGCTGGTTAAAGCGTAGCCACCAATAAGCATCTTCAGGTAAGTGTCCTCACCATTTAACAACAGTTGGACAACATAAAATATGACAAACTGCCTCTTCCCCTTCCTAAAAAAAAAAGAATGACAAAGTAATCCTCTCTCTTTCTAAGAGCTAGAACTATTTTGTGTAATAAATAATTATCCCCCCATTAAAATAGGGGACTGAAGATAAATCTCAGGAAACATTATCTGCAAAATAAAAAAGGGGAAATTCCAAATGATAACTGATCAAAGGGGTAACTATGCATATCAACCAAACAGCTAAATCCTATAGTACATTAAAATAATCCCAAGTGTACAATTGGCAACACTAACTATACTGACTTCTGAAGTATGAAGGATTTTTAATTTAGGGCTCCCTATGGGGATATGTTGTTTGTTTTAATGATTGTTGATTGTTTCAGTGATGTATTTCCAAATATGTCCCTAATCTTTTCTGATTTTTTTGTCCTCTTGGGATGCATTTCCAATTGTTTTAATACGACACATGTACCATTTAATTGTACCATGTTTTATTTTTGAGATTTTGATGTGCCCAAGATTTTCCTGTTTTTAAAACTATTTACATTGGTTTTCAAAATCAAAATTGCAATCTGGAATAAGTAGAAAATAAGCTCATCACTTCATAGGATCATGTACAAGCTCATTGGACCATGCTTAGGTCTGTTCCAAACTGAGTGACCTAATTTGGTTTGTGTAGTAGTTGAGTAGGACAAAAGGCCCTTGTAAGTGTTATATATTTCATGTCCATGATTGTATACATAAAGCACTGAGGTTCAAGCCACAAAACCACACTTTCTTCAGAAACTTAAAAGACCTTCACAACCCTTAGAGAAAATGAGAAGAACAAATATACGAGAAACAGAAAGTAGTGTGAAAAAAGACCAGGTTTTGCTTTCCTACTTTGTCATTTATTAGCATGTCCCAGAGTTAACAATAAATATGCACAGACTGATCCAGTCAACAAAGAAATAAAAGACAATGAAAAGGAGGCTCAGAGATCAAAAAAAGAGATTACTCTATGAATATTAAGCTAATATTTGTATTTTCATGCCTTCAGTGTGGTTTTAAAAAAACAATGGTTACTGGATGCCAAAATGGCAATTGCCATACAGTAGTAGACATCTTTGGCATTCTTTGATCCTGTCTTTCACCTCCTCTTGGCTTCCTGCATCTTTTACCTACAGTCAAGATTCAACAGCAAGGCCTAGTAGAATTTAAAATCCTTCTTCACCTTCACACTAACAAGCAGGGGTTTAATTTCTTACAAATCACAATGAAAATCAACTAAAGTCTGCATAATATATTTCATGGTAATAACACTATTCATAATAGATGAATAAAGCCCACATGCTTGCTTTATTACTTTGTCTTTGCATTGCCCATAAAAACAGTTAAAACCTACTTCTTTTTCTAAATTAACATTACTGCACTTCTGATGTTAACTAAAAACAAAAATATAGCGGAACACTTTTTTCTGCCATATAAGCCTGCTATATATCTTCCAAATTGTTGAGACACCTATTTTGGGGGGCAATAAATACAAAGGAAGTAAAGTACAGTATATCTTTTGATATGGATTCTTGATGTGAGTGATTATAATTTTAACAGATGCTACATTGTTTGATGAAACATTTTAGATTCTGAATGAAGAGTCCTTGAAGACCAAGAATGAAAATAATGTCTTACATGTGCAAAATAAATCTGACTTCTCAAGTACAATAGTCATTTACTGCTATCCAGAGTGCTGTGCAATGCAGTCATCACAGAGTTCATCAACATACAATAGATGATAATTCTTCTTCCTTGTGAAAGAATTATCTCCTCATATTTTATAGGTGTTGGGCCAAATCCTTCAGTCCTTATTCCAGGATTGATTTCTCAGACCTTATTCATGGTAGATAGGAGTACTTCAATCCATGCCAATGAAATACTGTTAACTCCTTCATTAAGATGAATAAAGATACCATTTCTCAGGCAAAGGAGACAATTGAGGGGTGAGTAATGAATGAGCATTTTGGCTGGTAAGGAGCAAAACCTTTAATATATGTTTAAACTATTCACTTCAGATAGGAACAAATATAATTTAAATATATTATATTTTACCTGACCTTTGAAGCATTTCTTGAAGAGTCTGTAGGAATTTGTGTTAATAATCTAAAAAGAGAACCAGAGTCTGGACATTAATTACTGCATATTTGCAAAATATTTATTGCCTATGAAAATAACATTGGTTTTGTTGTTTCCATCAAAGTGAAAAGTCCAGACCCTCCTTGTACACATTATTCATTCTCACTTAGCAGTTCATTTGACTTCAGAATGACAACATCAAAATATGTAGTATATGTGTTTATGAAAGTACGGCAATTAGCCCTTATAATTTCTATCAGCCTTTAATAAATATTAGAGATAATAAATAGCAAATGGTATCGTTTGGGGAAAAAAAAACCCTGAAGGATAAATTTATGGAAATGTAGCAACGTTTTATTTCACAGTTAACATTTTAATATCTAGAAATAATCAGGAAATACTGTCTTGCCCTATTAACTCTCTGGTGTCATTTGTTTCTACTTTGAGTCTGCAAACCCTTTCATGTTCTTTGAGGATAGGATTAAGCAGAAAACAATAGTACAAGACCTATGTTTATAAGAGCCTGCTGTGTCAAAGCTGTTATTTCTGTTTTTGAACTATTATTTATGAAATTTTACTACTAAAATAAAGGTTATTTCTAAGTAGGAAAAATGTTATTTGAAACAAAAATCACCAAATGGAAATATTGAAGTAACGATAGACAAAATTCACATCTATGAGTAAATTTAACCAATATTCTAGCTGTGTTTACAAATGAGCCCTTCTTCAGCAAAATGCATATTAAAATCTGTATATGAAATACCTCTTGTGTTAAATTACAATGACTGGTAGAAGGCAAGAGGAAGGTCACTGTAGCTGATAAACATAGTTATGCAAATGTGTTATTGTGAGAAGGCACTGAACAGGGTTAAAAATTGTGCTAAGCAGGAGGTCAATCAGAAATTTCATGGGTCTTTCTGGCCTTGAAATCTATAAAAGTGAGGAGGTGAGCATGGAAGAAAATGAAGATGAAAGTAGTTTTTTTCTTTTTTAATTTGGGTCTATTTGATGAATAAAAAAATTTTGGTTTAGTAGGAAAAGGATGTCACCAACAATGAAATTTTCATCAGAAAAAACCCTCTAATTTATTAAATATTTGTGAATTCGCCATATTTTCAAGTCTCTCTATACCCACCAAACACAGAGACACCTAGTAGCCTCTCTAAGATTCTTCAGCTTTCGATTCCTCAGAAGCTCCCTGATTCAGCATCACAGTGACTAGACTGATTTCATTTGTAGTGCTCATTTTAAGCATTATGCTTATACTTAAGGGGCTTGTTCTTTAGTTTTTGAACACATTTTGTTTCAAAGACAACAGAGAGAAGAATAAGCCATAGCTGGGATCTACTGAGTTAGTAGGGACCTCACCAGGGATTTTGTGTACTTGTAACGCTTTTGCTCCTGGGCAGTCGATGGTCTATCATGCCGATGGGGGCCAGACAGAGTAAATGACAACCACAGTGGGTAGGTATACTGGGGTTTATTTAAGAACCAGCAAGATTAGAGCTTTCACCCTGCTCATTTGTCACACATGTTTGCTCAGTTTCCCCAGTGTTACACTCTCTAGGTTTCAGCTTCCCCTCCCCGCAGCGGGGTTCCTGCTGGTCTGGGAAGATCAGACAAAAAGTCGTGTCTCTTTGCACTGTGCTGCTGCTGGCAGTTACCAGTCCTGAGGGTCACCAGGCAAGGTTCCTGGGCATTCCCAGGCCGCCTTCTCCATGCACCTGTCTGATATCTGGGATCTTCACCTGCTTCTCAGATCTTTCCTCCAGCAGGGATTTTCACCTTCTTTCCAGGCCACCTCCTGTTCCCTGAAGCTGCTTCTTCTTTTTGATAACTCCTTTTTTCTTTGCCTCCTTTTCTTTCCAGAATCTCCAGTCTCTGGTTTTGCTGATGTAAATAATCTATATGCAGAAACACAATGTCTGTTTAGTGTCCTAGCTGGTGGTTCTGTCTCATGCCTCTTTATTAAACAGGGGATTCAGGAAGTGCCACTTTTGTTTAGTCCAAGTGATATCAAAATTTCCAACTAGCCTGTACCAGTTGCAACTAGCATGTAGCAGGCTGCCACTTGAAAATTCAAAAGTTCAGTTTTGGACACTCACCCTCCACCTCCCCCACAACACACACACAAAATTACCCGTTGCCAGTCAGTGTTCACAGTCTGAGCTTTTTTTTTTTTTTTGCATAGGAAAGAGTTTACCCCAGGTTGTATTGCAGCTATTTTACTACTATATGCTACGGTCTGAATGAGTATCAGGAGCTTGTTTCTGCCACTGGGACAAGTAAGACCGCATAGATGAAACAGGTGAGGAAGAGTCATTTTGATCTCAAGCCTCTGTGGATGGTGGATCACCATGTTTGAGTAAATGGCAATATACTGAGTTTTCCTCATTTTTACACCTTTTTTAACGCTTCGTTGCGCTGTACAATTTCTTAGCAGAGGTTCCTTTCACAGTACCCACAGAGGTTCAGCAAAGTGAGGCAAAGGTTGATATTCCTTCTGACACACATCTGTGCAGTGCCTACTGTGGGATTTACAGCTCCAGGAGGCCTGTGCACTAATCCTTCACCCTGGCAGAATTTCATCTGTACTGTGTGTTACAAATGAGAGAAGAAAACCACTGTTCTGAATTTTCCTTCCAGGCTGATACAGCAAAAGACCGATGAGCATGAAGGACATATGGAAGGGTATTTCACCAGCTTGGAGTGAGATGCAAGAAAACTCTATCACTAAGTGCTGCATTGAGCACAAGAGGCACTACAAACAATAGATCAAACACAGCACAGAACTGACATATACAGTTAAATGAAGGAACCCTTTTCACTTTGGGAGAGGGAATAAATGGACTATAATATGTTCATCCTACACAGAAGAGTTTTTGAGTACAAGTAAACAATGAGAATGGTTTTGCCCGATTCTTCAATTTCTCTTATAGTCTCTCTAGGTGGCTTTGTCCGAGATATTTTATAGAATAAATGATGCTGATACATAAAACTGGAGAAATGTCTCTGAAACTACATAATGAAGGCATGTCACTGTCATTAATGTTATATAAAAGGCACACCATGCAGCAATACTTTACCTTGTCTATAGGTGGCAGCAGAAGACTAAGTCTCATGAACAAATACTCTAAATGGAACTGTTTAAAGAAAGTTATTTGTACACTAAAGATGAATATTCTCTTAATAATACATGAACATTATTTAACAGGAACTATAGAGTCAATAGAATGCGAACAATGACTCCCCCTCTCCAAAAAAAGCCATTGCAGCCAGAACTAGTCCTTTTCTTCAATGAAGTGAAAAGCTCGTTCAATTTGCTCAGCGTGGGAGTCTTTGTCATTTTAACTGGATGGCACAATAGATATTGATAAAAATAAAAGTCTTTTAACATAATAGCAATGCAAGACAATACTAACAAAGTGTCTTGTCTGTCAGCAATGGCCATTAAAAATGTATTAAAACATTCATTCAGCTCTTTTATTTCCTAAAAATAAAAAAGGTTGGTAAGTGCTTACATGCAAAAACCTTCTCATAAGGAAAGAAAGAAAGAGAGACAGGGAGCTCAGGAAGGAGGCCACCAGATCTAGGCATGGAAAACAAAAGCAAAGTAAAGGAAAAGGGCCCATGAGACAAAAAAAAAAAAAAAAAAAGAAAAAGAAGAGAAAAGGCAGCTCAATGACTAGATTAAGCCAGAGAGAAACATAATAACTCTAAACAATGCAATAGGCTTCATATATGTCTGAGCAAAATATAATTTAAAGCTTCTGTCTGTCTATAAAAATCCTTTTTTTTTTTACTCCACTATAAATGTCTGTTACTTTCTAGAACTAAGAGGTGTTGTTCACTAGGAGGAATTATCAGTATTTCAAGTAAAAGATGCATTTGTGCAAAACTGTGAGCCTTTTAACTGCATAGTAGTAAACAAAGGGGGAAAAAAAAAAAAAAATCCTCCATGAAAGCATTGCCTTGCTTGCTTTCACTTACTGACCCTGCTAAACTGTTTTGTACATAAGTGAAGTATACATGGCGGATTGTCTAGTAAACAAAAAGGATAGCTTTCATAGTGGGAGAATGGTGGGGAGAGAAGATGAAAGGATCCATGGCAAGATTTTCCGACGAAACAGTGAGGAAGGAACTGTTGTTTTACAGTGCCTCACAAGGTTCAAAGCATACATATTAAAACAACTTGCAGATGTAGGTTGTGCAAAATATTAGGGACAGTACTTGCTAAACTCAGTTTGCTCAGCTATTTCTTCTCTTTCAAAAATTCATAAGTCCTGTAAATCCTCAGAGCCCACTGTCTAATTATACTGGGCATCTTGTATACCTTCTCATTAAAAACTAACCTCCTATTTTAATGACTTGGTTGAAATCCTTTGAAGATCAGACTGTTAGTGACTGAATGTTGTACTCTGAATACCCCTTCATGCTGCCCTCCTCCCTTTATTCCTTTCTGAGCTTTGGTCATTTCTTTTCTTTTTTTTTTCTTTAAAGCAATTTTAGATGCCTTACCTGACTCCAAGTGAAAAATACTGAGATGTTTCGTTTGAAGGCCACTTCTGCACCCTGACAGAATGGGTTGGTCTGAGTTAAGTGTTTAGGTTGCTTTTAGCTAATGGGAAAGAGTCTCTTATCTATTTAGCTGAGGCAGTTGCTGAACAGATGTATCTCTGACACAGTGCAGTATTTACAGTACCATATCTTTAACAAATTGGGCTATATTCATTCCTGGGATAATTCCAACTGACTTCATTCAAATTACACAAATGATTAATTTGTGCTCTGGGTTTCAGATGGTAAACCCTCTCCCAGTTTTGTATTTAGAGGGTGTATTTTCTTTATCATCAGTTTCTGGCTAGGATCACTATGGTTTGGACAATCGTTTTAACTCACCATTTGAGCCTTTGGGTTATGCAACACATCCAAAGATCTTGGACAGTCTCAGCCTTTATAAGGGGTTTTGAAATCACAAAATAGATATATTTTTTTCTTTAATTTGTTTCTTTCAAAACTTTACTTTTTCAGATCTTTTACAAGCACTTTTAATGCCCTTCTGTATATTTTCCACAAGCATTTTAGTCGTAACTGTTACTCGCTTCAATTACAAGTGTTCTCTTTCTGTACTTTGGGTTTTTTTTAATGTCAAGAGAATGAAGAGTACATTCTTCATTCCACGTGGACACCTCTGGGGTCTCTCTCAAACAAGGAAGTAGAATTCTAGCACTGAAATAAAGAATAAAATGCTGTTTCTGTTGAAGGTAAACTTATCATTCTTTTCCTGCTTTTTGTCATCATAAATCAAAATAGAGGCTTTACATGGATTTTCTCTTACAAAACTGTATATCTTGACAATAGCATTTAAATAAGTGGGGAAGTGTAATTAATATGCAAGTTATTTAATTTGCAAAATGTATACAGGTAATAATTTCTGTGTTATTTAGTAGATCTTATATACCTTACTGTAGCAAAATTCAGAGAGGGCCATACTGTGATACTTTGACTTGCAACAAATGGTACTTTATTCCATAAGCTTTCTCATTTATTCCAGTCAAAGTGACATGTTTTATATCCTAAGAAAAGCATACATGAATCTTCCTTATTTCCACATTGAAAAGATGAAAATGTAACTTGCTAAGAAAAACCCAAAGTTTAAAATTCATTACAAATTATCCTGGAAATTATATTTTGTTTATTTTGACAGGCGCAGAGAAAAATTCATAAAATATTTCCTCTCCATTTTGAACATAATGGGGAATAGGGACATTATTTTGATACATGTTTTTTCTAACAAGTTTCAAGATGAAATATGGCCTATCATAGAAAATACACCTATTCACAAGGAAAAATAATAATAATAATACAAAAATTGCTAGCTTTAATAAATGCTGGGACTTACTGATTAAATAACATTTTATATTCAAGAGAATCTGTAACATAAAGGCCTTTATTGAAAAGGTCTGATGGGCTGAGAGAGAAGTTTTATTTATTTTATAGGTGCTTTTCTTAAGTACAATTCCCTCATGCCTAGAATAAACCTGGAGTTAAGAAAGCGTGAGTGGAGCTCTTATTGAAAACAACTCCGCATCAAAACACAAATAACTTTCTATTAGCCATGTCACTAGGTTAAAGAATAGGTAGGCAGAATCTAAGCAATTATCAGGGAAACATTGGAACATTCTTCAAAACAACCCTGACCTTAATAACTTGTAAAGATCTTCTTCTGATGGCTTATAGAAGAAGCCCAACTTAAAAGACAAAAGTGTACTCTTAAAGTGCATTGTTCATCACTGTAGACCCTCAGCGGCACAGCTACCCGATGGCAATTACTTTTGTGATGACTGTGACCAAGTAATTCAACCCCCAATAAGTGTTTTATTTTATCACCCTATTAGAGGAAAAAAAAATATCCTATTTAATGAATAATAACAAGCACTACAAAGAATGTTTCAGTAGTGTATCCAACCAAATGTCCTTGCACTCCAGTTAGTGTATGGATCAGACCGCAAAAATTATGACGGAACAAATGTGTAAAGAATCTGCTTTTCATTAGTGGAAATGATGAAGCCTCTCGGCAAGCTGAAGATGCTAACACTGGGAGAGATTCTAATCTGAGGTACTCAGCATACAAAGCTTCTTAATTCAACAGCAAATGTGTTTATGAGCTTCTGAAGCCACCTATTCAACATAGCCACATATTCAATTCAGGTGCAAGGACTCATCCTTCTAAAATGATGAAGTTTGTAAAGGAACAAAGAGGATCTTCAATCACAGTTTCTTTCCACTTTCCACAGGACAGGCAGAAGCAGAACCACAATCAACAACAAAAGTTACGTTTATATATTTAATTTATAAATACAGATATTTATTTCATTTAAATATTATTAATAAAGTTCAGATTCTGTCTTCTTCAGATTTCAGTAGTGCAATACAGTGAGAGAGTGCTACAAATGTTACATGTGATATTCAGCTGTGGAAATATACAGCCAAGGCAGAAATATTTAAAATAGTGACAGATCATTCTTTTAGCACAATATCTTGTAGTGATACTTGGCCGGAAGATTTAGAGACACTGCTTGCATTATCTGACAGAGTGCAGTTACTCTTTCTTCCATTCTTTTCTATTTTTCTTCTTTTTTTTTTTTTTTCCCCCCTCTACTATGGAGAGAAGTACTCTCTTTTCCTGGCTCCCAGAGGAAGGAGAAGCTTCAGTCTTTGTATAGATGTCTCATTCCCCCAGAGTAGGAGGAATCTTTGCTTTCCTCTGGACTGCTGTAAGATCCTAGCATTTTTGTGACTCACTTGGTGGTTGTATTGACTATCCTGCACTTAAATTTTAATGTAGAGTACTGTTACAGATGGAAACATTCATGTGAGAGGTATTAAACAGTCTTTGTCTCAGCAACAAAGACTTGCTGTTTAGTTCTGAATGTTTCTCTCTAAATCTCCTGCTATCTCTATAGCCACAAAGATTTATAGATTAGATTTACATATTAAATAACAGCACTTTAGATAAATAGTGACCATTATGGTTACCTCACAATGTATAGATGGAAGAATATCACATCTGCTGTGAAAGTATAACTTTTGTTTGATTTTTCTCATATTGCCTATAGAAATAGCCATTTAAACTTAAAGTGCAAAGCGAATTGTTCCAATGCTTCATTATTCAGACTGTTAAAATTTGGCCTGTACTTCTAAACAGAATTTGCCTTGCTTAAGCTTTTAAACTCTGAATTTTATGTAACTGGTGAGTTAATAAATTGTTCATTGTTAGACATTTCTTCTCAGATAAGTGTTTACAAACTATATAAATTTATTGTTTGTGGATATGCTGAATAAATCCAGCTTCTTAGTAAAGCAGATTTCCAGTTCTTCACTCACAGAACCACAGAATGGCTGAGGTTGGAAGGGACCTCTTGAGATCATATAGTCCAAGCCCTCTGCTCAAGCAGATCTGTTACAGCCAGCTGTCCACAACCATGTCCAGTTGGGTTTTGATCACCTCCACCGACGGAGACTTCATAACCTCTGTGGGCAACCTGTTACAGTGTTTAACCACCCAAAGAGTAAAAAAAAAAAAGTTTTGATGTGTTCAGGTAGAATTTTGTGTGGTTTAGTATGTGCCTCTTGTCCTGTCATTGGACACTACTGAGACAATCCTGCTTCTTTCTTCATTCCCTCCATCAGGCTTATATACATTGAAAAGATCCCCCTGAGACTTCTTTTTTCCCTGACCCTTCTCTTTTCCAGGCTGAAGAGTCCCAGCTGTCTTAACCTTTCCTCATGAGAGAGATGCTCCAGTCCCTTCATCATCTTTGTGACCCTTTGCTGGACTCTCTCCAGTATGTCCATGTCTCTCTTGCACTGAGGAGCCCAGAATGGGACACAGTATTCCAGGTGTGGCCTCACCAGTGTAGAGTAGAGGGGAAGGATCATCTCTTGACATGCTGGCAATGTTCTTGTTAATGCAGCCCAGGACACTGTTGGTCTTTTTCACTGTGAGGTTGCATCACTGGCTCAAGATCAGCTCATTGTCAACCAGGACACTGAGGTCCTTCTCTGTAGAGCTGCTTATCAGCTGTTTGGCCCCCAGCATGTATTGGTGCACGGGATTGTTCCTCCTTGGGTGCAGGACTTCGCATTTCTCTTCATTGAACTGTGTGAGATTCCTGTCAGCCCAATGCTCCAATCTGTTAAGGTCCCTCTGAATGACAGCACAACAACCTAGTCCTTCAGCCACTCTTTCCAGTTTTGTATCATCTGCAAATTTCCTAAGGGTGTACTCTATCCCAGTATCCAGGTCATTGATGAAGATGTTGAACAGTATTGGCCCCGGTATTGCCACCCGGGTACACCACTTGTGACTGGCCTCCAGCTAGACTTTGTGCCACTGATCTCAGCTGTCTGGGTCCGATTGTTCATCCAGTTTTCAATCCACCTCACTGTCCACTTTTCTAACCTGTATTTTCTCAGTCTGTCTATGAAGATGTTACAGGAGACAGTGTCAAAGGCCTTACTAAAGTTGAGGTAAATAACACTGATTGCTCTCTGTCTACCAAGCTAGTCACTTCATTGCAGAAGGCTATCAGGTTGATTGAACATGATTACCCTTTCATAAATCCATGCTGACTACTCCCTTCTTGTCCTTCATGCACTTGGGTGTTTTCTGGGAGGATTTTCTCCATCACCTTCCCAGGGACAGAGGTGGGACTGACCCACCTGTAGTTGCCCTGAGCTTTCTTTTCGCCCGTCTTAAAGACAGGAGTAATGTTCGCTCCCTTCCAGCCTTTGGGAATCTCTCCCAGTCACCATGACTATTCAGAGATAATTGAGAGGGGCCTCGCAATGACATCAGCCTGTTCCCTCAGGACTCATGGGTGCAACCCATCAAGGCCCATGGACTTGTGTGTGTCTAGTTTGTTCAAGTGCTCCCTAACTAGTTAGGGAGAGTAAGTCTACTCCCAGAGAGTAAGTCTGCCTTCTTACAAACTTCTGTCTGGTCTGGGGGGCCTCGGATATATACAGATTTTTTTTGGTTTGGTTTGGTTTTTTTTGGTTTGGGTTGGGTTTTATGTTTGTTTTTCCTAGCCCATGTATGTTGGTGTGCCTTTCTGCACATCCCCAGTGCCTTGCTGTGCCTCTCTGTGCAGCCCACATGCTTTGGCATGCCTTTCTGCATGGCCAAACTGTCTCAGCATGCTGCCCTCATTCCTGTTTCTTACTTATTTCTGAAACTTCCCAATCTTTCTAAACATCCTTTTCTAAATTCTATACAGTAGAAATCTCTAGAGGTTTCTGGTAATGTTTTCATGAATACAATGTACAGGTGTAAAACTTCTGATATCTTATTTCTGTTTAGGATTATGTTTGTTACTTGGCTACAGCTTTGCACGGGGACCTCATATAGCTAGCTGCTGTGGTTCTCTGCTGTGATTTTGAAATCCTTCTCAGTCTCAGTAAATTTCAGAACTGAATGCTGAATGTGACTGCATTCTTTGCTCCTGTGTTTATAACCTGTTAAACCACACCAAAATACTTATGATTCATATGGTCCTCTTTGTCAGACAATCCAAGCCTTGTCTACACAGTTGGCCAGTTCTTTTTATTGTTTCATATTTGTAAATTTTTAACCACCTGGAAATTTTTACCATTAATCATTTTATTTATTTCTTCATCTTTCTGGACCATGAAAAGAAACTCTGCATGTACTGCACTAAGAACAGAACTTTATGGCACTCCAGAAGGAACATTACTTGATAATGATTTCCCATTTACTTTTCTCTTTGTGTGATTGCATGTAATGAGACAATGAGCTTGTATCATGTTTATTCTTTAACAGCTTGACACAGTGAATTGAATCATAGAATCATTATTAAGGTTGGAAAAGACCTCTAAGATCATCGAGTCCAACCGTCAACCCAACACCACCATGTCCACTAAACCATGTCCCTAAGTGCCGCATCTACTCGTCTTTTAAATACCTCCAGGGATGGTGACCCAACCACTTCCCTGGGCAGCCTGTTCCAATGTTTCACCACTCTTTCAGGAAAGACATTTTTCCTCATCTCCAATCTAAACCTCCCCTGCCGCAACTTGAGGCCGTTTCCTCTTGTCCTATTGCTAGTTACTTGGGAGAAGAGACCGACACCCACCTCGCTACAACCTCCTTGCAGGTAGTTGTAGAGAGCGATGAGGTCTCCCCTCAGCCTCCTTTTCTCCAGGCTAAACAACCCCAGTTCCCTCAGCCGCTCCTCATAAGACTTGTTCTCCAGACCCCTCACCAGCCTCATTGCCCTTCTCTAGAACACGCTCTAACACCTCAACGTCCTTCTTGTAGTGGGGGGCCCAAAGTCATATGACTTAATGTACTGTAGCAATAGTTACCTTTATCAACTAAAACTCTACTTTCGTAAGAATTATCAAGTTTGAAAACAAAGTCATTGTAAGACGATGGATCACCTCTTTGTAATCATCTGCATGAAAATATAAACAAATGCTTTTGCTCTGAACACTGCCTTTGCAATAATTGCATTGTTATATTTATTATTGCTGATTCTCATAACATATTTCTTCTATTTGGAAAGAAAAATGTGTTCTTATCTTAGGATGTAGAAGTAAAGATTAATTATTTCTGGTATAATCATTGTCATCAGGAATAAAGGGTTTGTAGCAGAAATTTAGCAACTCATTCTTACCTGTATTAGGTCTGCAATACTTAAAAGAACAAAGTGGGGTAATTCATTCATTTATCCTGTGATAATGGTAAAATATGTCTCAATATGCAAAGGAACATTTACTGCTGAATCTACAGATAGATATATGCCATAAAGGTGGATGGAGCCTGGCCTCAGCTTTGATGAAATTTGAATCTAGCACTCAGTTTTACAGCTACCAAATTCTTTACTGGGTTTTAATAAGAATTCAAATCTTAACAGATGTAAAGTTTATAAATGTTCTGACTTAGATTAGATCTCTTACAGGAACTCAGGCATAGATCTTATATAGTGATCTTGCTCCTTGAGGTATTTTTTTTCTAGAGGAATGAACACAATTAAAATAAAAAACCAAAACAAAACAAAACCTTCCCTCTTTTCAGAGTTAGGTTACATTAAATCCAAGGTAATTTTTGAGAGATATTACTTGCTTGTTTGATTGTTTGTTTTGGAAAAAAAAAGTAAGATTTAGAAATTTTCATATTGCTTTTACCTATGAATGCAGTAATTGTTTAGCTGTCTATGTCTATAATACAGACCAAACCCTGGCAAACACAGAGATATATTAGGAAGGAAGATTTTTATGCTGGAATTCCTTTAAGACTGTATTTTTCAAGGGAATCATCTACTAGTATTACTGAGAACTTTTTTTCTTTTACCATTTAGATTGAAATAAAGTATTTTAGTTCACGTTTATGTATTTTTCATCAAAAAAATGTTAAATAAAAAACCACAATTCAAATCCATTTAATGGAAAACAAAATTTAGTTTCATGGCATTGGATTTTTTTTTTTCCTTACTGTTTTTTTCTCTCTCTCTCCACCACTGAAAAAAGAAAGAGCAAATACTGAACATAAAAATCTCAATTCCCTCATTCATCTCTAACACAAAATGAAAGGAATTCTAAAAATGTTCTCTTGGTTCCAGCCCATACTGCCCCATAAAAGGTGGCTAGGGAGTAAGCTTGAGCACTAAAATTCTTGATTTTTCACCCCGTTGAATTGTCAGCTCTGAATTGCTTCAGCCAGCTCTCTCCAAGGTAAATCTGCAACAGAGGTGCTATCCTTAATCAGGTAGAATGTGACCTACCAGTGCCACTGGGCCTCAGGGGCAGGGATTGGTCTCTTGTTCTCTTTTATTAGCAGTATAGTCATAACCTTTGAATTGAAGCATTTATTTCTTTTCAAACCATTTTACCAAAGCCTGAAACATTTGAAACAACAGCAAAAGCTTCACAGAAATGCTTCACTGGATAGAAAAATAAATAAAAATCAAAACCCTGTTAGCATTTTTGAGTAACTTGTATTACTCCAGCAGACCACTGTACAGACAGTGTTTCAGCCCAAAAGGTCACTTTGTTACCCTCTCTCCTGTATGATGTGCCCATACAGCTTGCTGATATGACTTCAAAAACTACCTTCTTCGCAGTCTCCTCTGAGAGCAAAGTAGAAGCACTCAAATCACAAGGAATCGCTTTCTCCCTGTGCCTCGAAGGCTGCTGGCACCAGTGGAGCCGGCACATCTCTGTATCACCAGTTCTGCCTCAACCTGAGCCAGCCACGTTCCTGGTCTCCTTGCTGCCAGAGCTCACAATCCTGTACAGATTGACGAAGGGGCAGTGACAACTCCGTGGATGTTATCGTCGCAGAGGCAGTGTTTGTATGGGAGGGGGACAACCTGCTCATGACTTTCCCTTTTTATGTAATTGTCAGGCCGTACCCAGGCTCGGAATAACCTTAGGATACAGGATGCTAATAATTAAAGTGTTAGAAGTCTCTCTTTCTCTGAAGTGGAGTTTTAAACAAAACTGCATGAACAGGGTGATTCTAGTGATAAAGCGATATTTGTATCTCTCTCAATAAATAAATAAAACCACAGTCCCTTCCTCTGGCCAAGGAAACTTGGAAACTCTATCAACGTTTCTTCTAAAGAAACCAGATGGCTTGTTGCTAACTGATATGAGTCAGTCCCTCCCTCAAGGTACGGACATGCTGACTCCATGGGATTTCTAATTAAATTTGAAAAAAAGGTAATCATAATTTCACTCCCTTGTTTCAAGTCACTTTCTGATTAAGTGCATAGGAAAAGTACTAATTTAAACCAAAATGTTCACATCTAACCAGTAACTGACCCCTGAAGAAGAGTATGAGGAGTATGATCACTTAATTCCGGTACAGTCCAAACTATTCTTTGTATCATCAGTATATAAAAAAAACTTGAACTATAGGGAGCTGCTTTTAAGGGAGGTCTTACACAAACTTTCTAGAATTAATTTTTATGTTTATTTTGTACAATTTGGGTGAGTTTGAATAAATACACAGAAGGTGGTTTTTACCTACAAATCTTAAGTGGTGTGATTCAGCTTCCAAAGCATACACATTGAGTACTATCTGAGATGCTGCAAGGCATCTGAGGTGTTCTGCATGCAGCTGGTATATATGATGCAGGATCTATGGGAAGCCGATGTGCTTCTGGTGAGGAACTACAGGTCAGGTTAGATACCCTCAGATACCTCACACGTCACTGGATACCTATGCTTAAGCAATTGATTGCATTGAATTTTAAGAAATATAAATCTCATCCCAAGTGACTTTTGTGGGGCCAGGATGTTACTCCCAGTTTGTGAGAGCTTCTTATTGTTTATAACTACATTGGAAGAATATTGGCTAAATATCAGTAGTTAGGCAGCAACTGAGAATCAACTGTAAAATAAAAAATCAAGAAGTGATACTAGAAACTGAGTTTAGCCTTTAGTCAGTATAGCCAAATAACCTGACTAAACTAAAGGCAGATGCCAATTTGGAGCAGGTGTTTGGACTACAATCTTTATAAAGCAGCCTAAAAATATGTGTTTAGTGCCATTGGAAAAATGTCTGAGACTTTTGCACCAGACTGAAAATATGACACAAAAGCTGTGTGAACAGCATGGGATTACACAGGATACTTTCTGGTGATTTCAAATAGCAATTCATGCTGATGTGTAAGCAATTGTATCAAGCCTTGTCTATGCAGAAAGAAAAAAAAAAAGCCGCTTGAAAAGGATATTTATCTCATCTACCTCAAACATATTTTATGAGAAGATGTACTGTTCTTAGGAGGACCCATATCCAGACCTTTGTAAGAGTACCTGGCTTTGAGTAACTGTTGACACGCTGTACCTAGAGTACTCTGAACTAAGAAAATTATCTTGAGATGTATGAAGCAGTTGCCTCATAAAGAGAATAATGGGAAGTCATTTAGAAAACACTTCACTCTTTATACAAAAACAATGGGTGCCAGCTAAAAAGAAGATAAAAAACACTTTTATTTTTTAAAATCTTTCATTCTGAAACTATTGAGTATTTTAATAGTTCTTTGTTAAATGAGACAAATGAAGCTAATGGAAACTGTATTCCTAAAATAAGAGGAGAGGGGAGAAGTACTTTACAAGGAAAATTATGGTAATATTAGTAGAGTAATATGGTTTTAATTAGTGAGTAAGCAAAACACAGAAACATTGAAATAGTATAGCATGTTTAAGGCCAAAGGATGCTGAAATTTTGAGAGGTTAATTGAGAAACATTTATAGGGATCTGAAATAATGATGAGAACAGAAACAGTAGATCAGATTAATTCTTTAAGTCTGCCATCGAATATACCTGGATAGTCAGTTCAGAATTAATTTGAAGTTGGCATTAGATGCAGCATTAGAAAGCCAGATAGTCATGCTGAAAATATTGGGTAAAATTCAGTAGTTTCTATGTCTATGCAGTATTTGTGATACCTCTCAAAAATATACTGGTCTCCTGTTTCCTTATAGCCATGTGAATTTTACAAAATTCTGCGAAAAGGAGTTAATCTTCTGGAGACTGAAACAAACAAACAAACAACTATTACAATGATTGAAATATGGCATTACTAAGGTACATTTCTAAATTTTTCACTTGCTTTTTTGGCAACACAAAATTTTATTTTAAATTTTAAATGCCTTTTAAAAAGAAATACAATAAACCTTAAGGGTTAAAAACTCAAAAATGAAATAGGTAAAAACCGACCCAAAGTAATTCTTCCAGGTGCTGTTTTGTAAAAATAATAATCAAAAACATTCCTGTTTGATTTGAACTTAGCCAATATTTTTCCTCTTCTGAATTCCCATTAAGGGAATAAATTAAATGTCTGGGTAAATAACCAAATAACAAGCCCCCAATTTGTAACTGTGTGAAAAAAATATATCTATTACTGGATTAAAAAATTGTTTTAGCTCTAATCCCAGAAAAGAAGTGTAGTGGCTGAAGACATTGGGAACAAAATACTTAGAAAAACTTTGAAGCACCAGAACACAAAAGAGAGTTGAAAGTACCCAGTTTGCCCCATAATCCCCACTTCTTTCAGAATGATTTTTTTTGTCTAAAGTATATGCTGGCTAAGCTCATAACTATCAATATATTGAGAAGACGACTTACTGTGCAGTGCAAACTAGTGGAGCGCTTTCCATATGAACGCTTCTGAGTAACTAAGTATGTGATAAAAATAGTGCATGAGCAGGATTCAGTTATCTAAATAACACCTAGCACCACATCACATCTGAGGAAGAGCGGAGAGAAAGTAAAATGAGATTATCTAGGCTACTGGTAAGTAGTCTTTCTCACAAAGTGAGAAATAGGGGCATCATTTGCTACTTGGCCTGTGGGATTTTAAACCAATAGTTCTAACAGCACAAGACAGTGTCCTACCTACCATCACACAGTGCAGGAATTATGGAGGAGGAGATGTGAAGCATGGTGACCATTTCACTTCTGATGAAGCTGTATTGCTCTGTAGGGAAAAATGGAAGTCTCACAGAAGTTAGGGCATGATTCTTATTTTAGTAGTCAAGGCACATGCCTTGGAGAAGTATACAAGGGTTTTTGTTATTTTCTTCTGGAGTGTTTTTACATTTTATACAAAATAATTTTGACCGCAAAACAGAAATACTCCTTCAAATTTAAAAGCATTCAATGGAGACCACAAAGTTTGGAAAAGTCTCTTTTGCAAAGCGTATAACTAATCCTTTGCCAGATCAGAAAGCATACTCTGGATAAGTAATGTGCCTTGTGTGCCACTTGGACTGGTTTAAAGGACTGACTAGATCCTTTGCATTTACTATATGGCAGCAATTCAGTATTAAATAACACGGACAATTTTTTATATTCAGTGTGGAACCATGAGATCCATATGGATTCAAAGACCTTTCTATGGAATCACATTCCCTTCTTATTGCCCATTGAACTAATTCTCTTTCTGGGCCTTTCTTCTAAGGATGGTTCCCACAAGCCCTTCAAACATGCAGAATCCCATTAGAGATCTGTAGGCTGTATCTAAAGCCTGCCAAAGTCAAGGGGAATATTCTTACTGATTTCAGTGGCTTTGTTTACAGTCAAAGGACATGCAAGTTGAAGTCCATCATTCATTGCTCTCTGTCAATACAGGGATATTTCTTTGAATGTATAGATAGATTCAGATATTTTAAGGCCAGTGGTCTGTAATAAATTAATCTCATCTCTTTTACATATTACAAGACACCTAATTTCATCAAGTCAAATCACATGTGCATCCAACACAAAACATTCTTCATTTTCCTTAGATGATGTGTGTAAGGCTAGACAATTTATTTGTTCCTTTTTATTTTCCTTTTTATTCTGTTGAACCAGATTTGTCTTAATGCCTATCCAGTCCTAAACTGTGGAATTATCCTCTGAGTCACTATAGACCAGCCTTGGCTCTCAAACTCTCAGCCTCTATTTTAGTAACATGGGAATAAGACCTGCATACCATTCCCTTCTTAGCTCAGCCTTGTCTCCTTGCGCAGCTGATTAAACATGAGTAGGTCTGCTAATTTGTTGGAAGATGTAGTTCACAATAGAGTTAGAAAGTGGTTAAGAACCACTTCCACCTACAGTCTGGACCAATACACAGTGAACATCTTTCCCATATCCTTTGTGAAAACCTGTGCTGTGGACTTGCATGCTCAGGAGAGCGTTTCCATTGATCTCAAAAGGAGTACAGATATAAAAAAAAAAGTTCAGCAATTACTTTTAGAAGGATGTATGTATCAATAAGTGTGTACATTCATATGTGTGTGCCTGTTGGAGGATCAGGACCCATGAATGAGTTATTAGAACTGAAGTATATTTTTATAATATTTTACCAAAATATTGCAAATATAAGAGAACACTATCTTTCTTGAAAGAAAAACTCTAAGTAAAGTGTATGCATAGAAACTAATCAGATTTGTCAGCTAACGAATACTACTGTAAATAAATGTGATTAAATAAAACACAGATTTACACAGAACCAGTAGGAGCTAGATGGCAAACCACTCCATTGAAGTAAATAGGCTTCCATATCTATGCCAATAGCTATGTTAGTTATCGAATCCTATTCATTTTGCTTTTGCAATTGCAATTGCTTTGGAACAGGAGTCATTGTAATGTGGGGAGGCCAGCCATCAAGTCCCATTCATTTCAAAAAAGATTTGGTTAGCTATCAAATCCCATCTCGTTCATTTTAGCTTATACTGTGTTAACATTTTATCTTATACTGCTAATGGCATTATTCCCATTGACTTCAAGGCATACTTGAAAAAGAAAAAAGAAAAAAGAAAAAGAAAAAGAAAAAGAAAAAGAAAAAGAAAAAGAAAAAGAAAAAGAAAAAGAAAAAGAAAAAGAAAAAAAGAAAAAGAAAAAGAAAAAGAAAAAGAAAAAGAAAAAGAAAAAGAAAAAGAAAAAGAAAAAGAAAAAGAAAGAAAAAAGACAAAATTATTTGACAAGCTACATTTAAATAGGTTAAGAATATTAAAAAATACCAACTGAAGAATCTTTATATCACAATTATGTTACATAACATGTCCATGCTCACATAGTCACACACACACACACACGTATGTATGTCTTATAAGCACATAAAGCTACTGTCATTCACCACCACAGATTTTATGATACGTTAATTTAAACTGATTTTAATAATACATTGAAAAGTAAATCTGAGCTTACAAATTAACTTAGGTCCCAACTTAATATGGACCGTTTCACATAATTTTCAGTTTCCTGGTCGGAGAACAGGTGCTTAGTTTGAGGAACAATCCAAGTTTGGCTAACCCACTTAGGTTTAGTAGGTTTAGTATTTGGGTTTGAATTGTTCACGCTATACAAAGGCAAGTACACAAAAAAGCTCCAAACTTTTCAGTTGTACTGTAAAAAAAAAAAATTAAAAAAATTGTTCGGAAAGCTCTAGAATATGAAGCTTGTGGAGTTTCACACAGTGATTCTACAATGCTAATTTGCTTATTCTTATTCTGCGTTATTCTGCTTCCTGTTCTCTCAGGCTGCACTTAACATTACTAAATAAAATATGTCAGAGATCGTTCTTTGGCTCTGAAGCCAAAACACCTGACACGGTTCGGAGATGAATTTTCTTCCATGCAAAACAGGGTATCTATACCAAAACTGCCTACTGTGAGTGGTCACTGGCACATGTTTTCTTCTGAGATGTGTCTGAGCAATGACTGGGAGAGCGCTAGCTGCCATGGCCTGAAACTGTGCTTAGGAACATGTTAACAATTCAGCAGCCTGGACAGTCATGCACCTGTATCCATGTTCTGGCCTTGTTTTAAATGTAGCCCTAATGTGTTTTGCTTAAATATTTTTATCATGATTCAGTTGATCTCATATTTCAAAATCTGCCTACCATCATGGTAAAGATAAGTGACTTTTGCATTGCTGACAGTAAAATGTTCTCCTATCCACAGCAAAATAATGACACCTGCTGCTTAAACCACTTTGAGAAGCACGTTTATTTGTCTTTCCTCCTATTCTGAACAAAATATACAACATCCTCTGTCCATAGTCATTCTGAAAATTCACAAAGAAGGAGATGAGGCCCAGTTCATCAGTTTGCCTCTCTGTATTGCCATTTTGTCTGCATAACACTTCCTGAGAGTACGAATAGCAATGACTGCAAAGTAGTCATTCCCATATCCACCAGACAGCAGGCTTGATTTCCATAAACTGCTAGGATCCCAAGAAGATCTGTTCTGCCTCTTTGATCCTCACAGTAAAATCAAGAGGCCTTCAGCTGTCAGAGGATACCTGTACCGACTAAGCTATCTCATGAAACGTTAGGGATGAAGTCCATATCTCAGCAGTCACCCACTAACATGACCGACCATTTCCAAGAAAAACAATGATTATAGAATGAGCCCAAGACAGTTTCAAACTAGTCAACATTTATTGCAGCTACAAGAAGAATCTACCAGCAGGAAAATACCAGTAAAAGTGGCAATGAAGCAAAGCAGTTAGAAAAAAATCTCATTTAGAAAAACTGTGCACATAGTTTCATAGATCTGGGGAAGAAAAAAGAATTATTTTTGGAGGGGATAATCTATGATAAATTGTGTGTTTTCTTGGTGAAATTAAAACAATAATTTGAGGGGAGGGGTATTATTTTGTAGTTGAAGAAAATGTCCTGCTCAACCTGAAACAAATTTATCATCTCAGTTTTCCATTTTTTTTCCCATTTATTTTTTAACCACTTAAAAGGACGAATGAAAGGAAAGGAATAATGAAAGCAGACATAATGCTTGGTAAGGGCAAGTCCCTGGGGAAAGAATAATTTATTGAGACCCAGAATAAAGTGTGTGAAAACTAGAGAAAAAAATATTTTCAGCTGTAAGGAAAGTGGAATATTACCCACAATAGGAAATAATCTATTTTTAGGAGATGCAGGTGCCCAGGTGCTGGTAGCAGGGGACTGCAGGGGTGGCCTCTGTGAGGAGAGGCTGGGGCTGCCCCGTGCCGGACACAGCTGGTTCCAGCCGGCTCCAACCGACCCACCGCAGGGAATGGCTGAGCCCCTCAGCCAGGGTGGTGGCATCTTGGGGAAAATGTATTTAAGAAAGTTTTTGTTTCTCATCATTATATTCTATTTTTGATTGGCAATAAATTAAATTCATTTTTCCCAAGTCAAGTCTGTTTTGCTTGTGACGCTAATTGGTAAGTGATCTCTGTCTTTATCTTGACCCATGAGCTCTTCCACCTTATTTTCTCCCCCTGACCTGTTCAGGAGGGGGAGCAAGAAAGCAGCTGGGTGGGCTTCTGGCAGCCAGCCAAGGTCAACCCACCACAATGTACAAACTTGTCTTCACTCAAAAATAATGTTCAAAACATTATTTTCCCAATACCTCCAGCTGACCAACAACAGAAATAAATAAAAAAAAACCCAACAACTAACCAACAACAAAACAAAACAAAACAAAGCAAAAAACCCACAAACTTCTGGAGATTGTAGAGCTAACTAAGAAAAAATATTTTTCGAGACAGCTTGCTAGGTGTTAATACACCACTGATAAAAACACTGATCAATGAACTAATCCAGGAAGTAATGAAGTTGTTTTATGTCAAGCAACTGTTACCCCACTGATTTAGCATTTGAAGCACAAGACGATTAAAACTCTATCAAACAATTGGCATAGTAGAAAGACAGGGGATGGGATTAATTTCACTTAACTGTAGCCATCTGAATGTTAGCTGCTAGTGTAAGAGACTTGGCTACTCTCATTCTACATGAAAGAAGAAAGAGAGACGTTTCCAGAAAGTGGCTCAGTTCATCCTGAAATAAGTTTGTAAGAGGAGGAAAGACCTGACAGAGGGTCTTGTCTAATTTAACCTGCCTTTTTATACAGGAGAAATAGGAAATCATCCATTCTACTGTACTACCTCAAATTGATTTTTTTTACTTCAATATGTATCTTCATATTCAAGTTCTCTATGGTATGCTTCCTTATAGACTTGTCTCATTCTTGTTTGTACCAATATTTTTTTCCTTTTTTATACATTAAGTCATTATGTTAAGGTTTTGGCTTACTGTTTGTTGTTTGGGTTTTTTTTTTAACAACATTTAAGTTTTATTTTTGATAGGTCAGTTAGATTAATCTGAAATTTGTTTGGGATTCAAGTGTAGATTCAAAAAACCTAAATGTAGTGTTTACAATATAGCTGTCTACATGTGATCGACAGGTCCAAGCTCCATTATACTCAGAAGAGATAAGATACTTAGTACCCGGTGTAATTTGATATGTTCAAATATATCAAGACTTCTGGGACAGGCAGATATGACACAGGACATACTAGAAGTAAATACCCTTCTGAAGCTAAAGGTCAAGTGTGATACCCTGACTGTGCTATTTCAGATGGTATTATATATGTATGTTTAGGCAAATAGATTTGGTTTCCTGCTGGTAAGTAGATACCTACTTTGTAAAGCCCTAAATTTAGGTGCTGAAATGTGATGCTTTAAAAAGAAACAAAAAAAAGCATCTTA
Organism: Aptenodytes patagonicus; assembly: GCF_965638725.1. Lineage (NCBI taxonomy): Eukaryota > Metazoa > Chordata > Aves > Sphenisciformes > Spheniscidae > Aptenodytes > Aptenodytes patagonicus. Next base: position 183,089,797 of record NC_134949.1, on the reverse strand, counting down.
CTCCCAGATGTCATTGTCACTGTCCATCCTTCTCCAAAATACTCCAGAGGAAAATGTAATAGCTAACATGTTTAATAATGCTGCAGTGGATACTGCTACATTTATATAAAGCAGCCTTACTCACAATTCTTTGTAATAATAAGATTCTGAGCCTGATAAGAACATCTGGTTACAGCCAGATGTAAATAAAACAACTGGGCCAAAATCCAGACACATACAAAATCATCATAACATTAAGGTGACAAGAAACAATCCACATATTTACGTTTAAACAACGTAATATTTCTTGTTTTCCAAGACAGCAGGCTTTGTGAGAAGTAAAAAGCAGCAAATGCCACAAATTTTGAGCTGTTGACATGATCCCGTTATGTTATCTTATGGCAAAAATGGTCTGGGTACTTATCTAGTTGGAAAACTATTGACAAAGTGTTAATCAGAGGATCACAATCATATTGGAAGAATGAAGGAGATGATAGAAAAATTAGAAGAGAGTGACCTAGGTTTATCCCATATTTCCACTACTGATTTTGACAGTTAAAGAGCACATATTCTTAATGGGTCTTACCCCATAAATGATACCAAGCTGCAGAGGAAAGGGATGGAAGGAGCTTTTGGGATTAGAATTCAAAAATTTAAGCAAATTAGAGAAACTGTCTTAAGGAAAAAGCATGCAATTCAGTAAGTACAAATGCAAAGTACTCTTAGAAAATAATTACTATGCAAATACAAGATAAGTGAAAGTACTACTAGGTATTACTTCAGTGGAAAAAATCTGGAAGTAACATGAATGAAAAGCTAACTGAGGTAGCACAGGATTCCATGAACACGTGACACCCAGGTCTGCTTGAGAACAAAGAAGCCACCCATGAACATTGCCTGTCTGCCTATGCTCCTCACAAAGTTCTGGGGGCATATCTGCAGGTCCCTAAGGGCTTGCTGTCTTTCCAGCATGGATTTTCTTGCAGTATGGACTGGGAGGGGGAGAATCATGTTCCTCTAGCTATCTCATTTGTTCTTGTGGAAGGCAATAGATAGGATCTGGAAGAAGAGAGAAGCTGGTGCCCCTCTGCAGATACTTTAGAGTTTTTCACAGAAAACTCAGACATGATCTGCCACAGGACAGACGAGCTGTGTAAACAGCTTGCATTTGGGTGGTGTGTTTGGCCAGGACTGTGTATTGGAAGCAATCAGGGATTCAGACTACTCTCAGGTGCAGTCTCAGCTACGATGAAGATTCAGCCAGTTAGATCAATTTTATGGTCCTGACAGGAGTTTGGTTTTCTAGTTAATTTTGTGACCATGACAGCATTTTTACTTATGTGGCTATTGTGTCAAGAGTAACGTATTTCAGAAATTCTCAATAAGGAATCTGGTTACATTTCTGAAAACATAAAATAAATAAAAATAAAATACTAAGATAATGCAGGAGTAGATACAACTCCAAACCTATTGGCTTCCTGATTTGTAGTTTCCTGGGACTTCTTCATTTCTGAAAATTCAGTCTATTCAAACTTTTCTCACATTTAATTTTAGTGTAGCTGAGCAGCTGTCATCCTGCGTGGTTATTTTATAACCAGCATTTGCTGTCTACACCTATGTATGTTTAGCTGGTAAATACCTGTTATGTTTCAACTTCAGTTTTCTGCTTTTTTTATACAAGGACATTTTCATTATCAAAGAAATACAAAACAACACAGAGTCTTCTTATGTACATGTACATCAGACGTGTGTAATTTTCCATAACCATAAATAAGAGCTTGAATAACCTTGATCTTCTATTCTGTCATATTGTTTTTAAACTGATGTAACACCATTGACATCAATGGACCTACCCCAGTATGAAATTGGTGTAATGGAGTGGAAAATCATTGCCGAAATCTCTAAGGGGATATTCAAAGTTCCCTTTACTGTAAGCTGTGTATTAGACTGGAAGAACCATAGTTTGTATTTCCATGTTTTGATGTGTATATAAAATTATGAAGAACTGTAAAACACTCTGAATGGAAAGCTATTCATAACCTTTTTTAATTAAGCATGAAATATTTAATTTTAAAATTGTCGTTTTTGCTGTATGTTTAAGTATCTACTCAATGTCACAATTAATTTTGACTTTGGAGAAAAATATGGTGTGTAGCAACTTAATTTGATACTATACACTACCAGAGTCAACATAATTTGTTGAAATTTAAATGAAATGAGTTGGTTTGTCTTTTTCAACTGAATGATATATGGAAAAGGAGCTCCATTTGTGACCAACTTTTATAAAGCTACTTAGCAGACGAGATCAAGATTTCACAAGCTTGAGTGTTCATGTAAGTATTGGTCATAGTTAACTACTAAATTAGTAACTGTATGCAAGTCTTTGTATTTTTGAATTAGTTTTCCTGAGAGAAGTCAGATTAAACTGTCTTGATTGTCTTTCCTTAATTACAAGATCAACATGTGAATATCAAGTGGAAAATAAGTATATTATGTATCTGTTCAGTTTCATACTTCATTTCCTATGAATTTCTGTTACAAGATGATGAAAATATGAACCACAAACCACTTTTTTTTTTTTTTTTAAAGCAAAGAGTGGCACACATGGCTTCATTTTCCTCTCACCTCTGCAAAAAGTGAATCTAGCTTTCAAAGCAAAAATGATAATTGAGCAAATTGTATTGGTGGGAAGCGTTGATAACAGTGTGGTTTTTGACCACCTTGTGAAATTTTATTACAGTTAGGAAGAGCTTTGTCAAATCAGTTGTATATAATTTATTTTATTCTTCCATTACTTCATATTGAAAAGAGTCAAGATCCTGTTTTTTTGGCTATCAGTGAATAAAACATTTCCTGAATACTTTAACTTCCTTAAGAAAGCAAACTTTTTTCCCCCCTATCTTTTTTTTTTTCTGTCAGTATTCATTCTCACACAGAAAGTACTGTTTATAATCTTGATCACTTTCATTTAAAAATTTTTACTCATTAAAAAAAAACTAGGAAAAACTTATTCTCTTCACTTTGTTTCTTATGCACTGTATTTTTGAACTATTGGTGAAAAAATTCTCTCTTAAGCAAAAGAAAGATGTAGTTAAAAAAAAGGAAACAGTGCCAAAACAAAAATCCTGTGTGATTTCCTTTTGTAAAATGTCACATAGAAACATGAATCTGAAAGTGTTCCACAGACAGCAGTAGACGTTTTGTGGATATTTTTCACTTGACATGAGGTACTTTGCATGTCCTAAATATGGAAGATTTAATTCCCAGTCTCCTGTGCTTTGTCATGTCATTTTCCCCTGGGAAATGTGCTATCACATCAGAATTATCCATTCATTTGTAGTCATACCTTTATGTTTGTTTCATGGAGGGGACTGAGGACGTAATGGGCAAGGCAGCAAAGACTGATGTTAACAAGGTCCTAATTTGCTTTCTCAGCATCAGAAATGACTCAGAGTAAAAGTTTCTGGTGCTGCTCTGCAGAGAATTATGGCAAATTATTTACTCTTTGCCAACCATTCACACTGATGTCTCTCTGTTGACTTTGGTTTCAGATAGTATTTATGGCTGATATTCAAACTGGGTGTTTTCTATTCTTCCAGCTTGCTTCCAGAGCAACCCAAAGTCAGATTTCAATACAGATTGTGGTCCTCTGTATGAACTGTACTGATCTGGGATCATCCTATTCCTAATTGTCTGTGCATCTGAAAACCTCAGTAATTTCAGCTGGCATTTTTGTTGCCTAGAGATTTAGGCCTGGGTCCTAATTAACTATTTCAATTTAGGTTTTGTGTCTGATTTTGATTAAGAGTATCTGGAAGAGAAAGGTTTGTTTTCTCCAGATACATTTTTTATTTTATCTTCACATTCTTTGAATTTAATTCATTTCCTCATTAATCTTTATTTAATGACCATTTTCTTTTGTCAATAGCTACAGAATATCTTTATTAAATTAAAATGACATTTGTAGTAGTTTCTCACTTCTCACTTCTCATCACTCTCATGAGTCTAAATATCGGTCATAAAAATGTATATATTAATAATTCTTTAAATAGAGCCACCTTTGAAACCCAATTTTCTGCTCTGTGTTTATAAAATGATGGTAACTATTGTCAACTACTACTTGAAAAAATAGGTGGCATGAAGATTTTGAAGTGATGCTTGAATATTTGGTAATACTATGTGTGTCTAGCGCTCTCTCTGAACATTAGTGTTTATTTACTCTGCTAGCAGGATTTTTTCTTCATTTGTTGGTTTCAATTTGTTTTGATTAATCTGACAAAACTATCCTGAACACTGCTCTACTGCTTGGTTAAGACAAACTAGTGCTGTTGCAGCAGCAAAGAACAGTGAAAGACTGTCTCTGGATATTTCTCAATGAATTTTAGTCTGCATGTGCTAGCCTAACCCTACATACCTTTGAGACTTAAATACACAATCCCTTCTCGTTCAGGCTGTGCTGGAGGGGAAATTTTTATCACTGTTTCTCCTCACTACCCACTAGCTGGCAGTCATCCTGCAGCTTTTCAGTCACTGGCATTGTTCATGTGAGTGTTCCCTAGCATAGCATGGGCAAAATCAGTTGTATTGGTGCAAATTTCTTAATTAAATGGTTCAAGCTAGCCTGCAACAGACCAGAGAGCGCTCTCACACAGTGCTGCTAGCAAAAGTGTGTGTGGAACTACCCCTAACAAGGGACTGGTGATGTGCAGCTGGGGGTGCAATTATTTTTCCATGATTCTACTTGGTTTCACACTGATCAAACCTTGTTTTGATATTAGTAACTTTTCTGAGTTAGTCTAATCTTAATTAGGACAATTCTAGAATTCCCCATCAGCTGTATTGTACTGTACGAGGACTAATTGATTCAGCTGGACTACCTATAAACACAGACATCTACTTATGCAGCTGAGTAAGAGCTGGTATAACTGAGCTCTAACAGATGTCCAAATTTCAAGATGCTGGGCCTAGTTTTTGCCTTGCACTGGAATGTCACTGAAATAAAAACTAGTACGATTAGAGATAAATCCGACCTTCTTATCACAGGGTTTTTAGCAAAATGTTCTTTTTTTACTTTGCTATGGTTCTGATGATAGAGTTTCTTATAATGATTGAGACCCTATTTTACAGATCTCTGAACATCAAGGTGTAAGTAAAGTGTTTATTAAAAAAAAAGAAATATTGCTAACTTTTGAAGCTATCATTAGCCGATCATAAATGAATACTTTTCTAAAGGAGCTGATTTGATCATGTATTTTTAGAGGGCTGTGATATTAAAAATGTATCATAAGGAGAAAAAAAACCCTAATAACTGACAGAGGTCACTGTTACATAAAGAAGAATTGAAAAATGGAAGAATATAAGAAAGAAAGAGCCACATGCAATCATGGAGGAGACAGATACATCAGTGCAAAGTTGTCACAGTTCAGCTCAGGATCAAGCTGGCTGCAGGAATAATCATAAATATCTGACACATTGAGGTTGAAGAAAGTATCTGAGCATTACAATGACTTGGTAATAGAACCAGGTGTGAGTGTACAGATTTGCTGAACACTTAAAACTCCCGGGCTTTTTCAATTAATTGATAATTATTAATAGTTTACTTTTTTGTTTTCTAATTTAATCTAGAGAGGATAGGGCTTTAAAATTATTTCATTCTTAATTTAATATTGTTAGTGGAATTTGGAAAGGATGAATAATTTTAAGGAGGAGTTCGATTCAATATTGTCACTTAATATTATAATATATCACCTACCATTTAGAGATCAAAATGATCTTGGAAGATTTCAAGTTAATGAATTTTGCTTATGGAAATTCTTAACCTAGAAGTCTATGAATGTTTTTTTAGTATGATAATAATATGAAAATACATTAAAAAATGAAGAAAGTTGAAAATATTTCCTCTGTAAATGTAGGATAGTGTAATGTCAGCACAAGATACCAGCTAATGTACTTTACAGCTCTGTAAATCTTAGTTTCTCTGAAATTTGAAGTTCTCACAATGCGAAGAAATGCATCAACTTATATATTGAAAGGGATTTTCTTATTGTTTCTGCTGAGCTGTAAACTCCAAAAATTGTTTAAGATTATAAATGTCTTTATTAAAATTATGATTTCAGCCTAATTTATTTTAACAAGAATTGTAATGTATTCTACCCTTTGATCTCTTAGCTTGAAACGCTCCCTGTTGTTCCATTATTCCACCATCCATTTGCAGATAACAATACATCAGAACCTTTTTCTTGCTGCAGAAACAATGCCCTTTATTTGAGAAAGGACATTGTTTTGACAGATAAAGTAGGCATTTGATAAATTGGAACAGGTTCTGAATTATTTTGAGGGGAATGTGTGCTACATCTGTCTGCTGATTTTCCACTGAAGCAGTGCTTAACTTTCTTGTCTGTTTGTGATTTATTGAGCTGCAGAAAAGGTTAGGAAAATTTCATGGCTCTTCTCTTATAATTTGTAAGTGAATCAAAAAGCATTTGTTACTGTTTATGATGCTCAAAAGACAGAATTACCCCAAAACATTTATCCACAACAAAGACCATAGTGACAACAACAACACAGGTAAACAAAATAATGATCTTCTAAATTATTAATAATACAAATACAACACAGAAAACAAATTCAACTGTTGAAATGCGTGGAATGTTAATAAAGTTTTGAGTGTCTATTTAGACACATTCTTAAAGGGTAAATTAATATAAAAATGGCCACTATTAATAAGGTAATTACAAGAAGTCTTTATTACATACATGTTTCCAAAATACTTTTATAGTTTAGCAATATTTATCAAGAAGTTCTCACAAACTAATATAAAATCCTGGCCACAAAGAAGTCAAAATATTTATGTTACTCAGCATTCAGGTCTGAATTTAATTGCTGGAACAGAGATTATTTTTTGTTGTATGAGACATTCTAGGGGATCCTATCTGACCTGTAAGTGCTGGAAAGGCCATTACATACGGATGTCTTCAATAACCTATGGCATTTCAAATAACGTGCCTATGTTTAGGTAACCAAATTGAGCTGTAAGATGAAATCCAGCTTCAGACTGTTGATCCTAAAATTTACGTGTTTCAATGTAGGTGTTCACCTACATTGCCAAGCCAAGTTTTTAAGCTTTCATTACAGTTAATGGAGGGTTTATTAATATGTCCAGTGTAATCTGGTGACCACTGTAAGCCAAAGAGATTTAAGAGCTCTATATAGTCATCTGAATATTGCTGTCTAGTGTTGTTTGAAACTTTTTAGGATGTCAGAAATATCTGTATTAGACAAGGGATGGGGGAAAAAAAAAAAAAAAAAAGTAAATCCACTCTGTTCTGAGCCAGCAGCCTCAGGCCAGGTGGAATAACGTAGGATATTTCAGATGACACTGTATGCTTGCCCTGTCAGCCCTGTGCATATGCCTTTGACAACTCCATGGGTTGTAAATGGCATGACACCCCTGCAGAGTCTGCAGCTGAATGAAGCACCATTAACTGCTCTGAGAAAAACATCAAGGTGAGTGTCAGTTGACGAAACATAAGTGTCCAGTAACATTTGAGATTCCCATTATCCTGTCTGGCATCCAGCTGCTGCTTCAGAGGAACATGCATCTCCCATAGGTCCTTTTTCATCTCTACCCTTCTTACATAGATGTCTTGCTTCCTTAGGGCACTAGGTACCTAACTGAGCAACCACATGCAACTCCTAGATTTCTCTCTGTGGAGGAAAAAGTGCCCCTCCTGAGGGACAAGTCATCCCATGTAGCTAAGCACTTATTTTAGGATGGGATTAGTAAAGCTTTGGAGTACAGAGGAAACCTACATGACTATTACGCTAATTATCTACATTAGTGATGATTGAAGCTGGGGGAAACCACTAGTTTTATCATTTTATTTGTATGAAAATAATTTTGATGCTTTCTATTTTTCTCTCCTTCCCTCTTTTTTTTTTCTTCACTCTCCTTATATTAGATGATACACAACCACATCATAATGAATATTAGGCCTATACAAAAATATAGAACAATAGATGAGATGTCTGGTGTTCACAAAGCATATCCCCTTCATTTACTGAAACACAGCTATTGCATATGGTCTTTCTTTTGACATTTAACCCTCAAAGGTTGAACTTGTTTGCTTGCTTTCTTCTTCTTCTAACAACTTCCTGCTGTTGACGTAGCTTCCATACTGTACATATTTAAAAATTCTTCACATCATTATCTTGATGATACCAGGTTTCTTTGATGAAACTATAAATTCAACTTATTGAATTATTCATTATTCAGAGTTTCCAGAATTTTCCTACTACATCAAACAATTGGCTCTTCTAAGTTCTCTGTTGAAAGCTGGGAAAGACATTTGTTTAGGATAATGTTCATTTTACTAACTTTATCTAAAACAGCTAGCTTAAGCTAATTGTACTTGTTATCTCTATAGTTAGTGGAAACAGACTAGTACTTCTAAAGAATGATACATACCAGACTAAGACTTGTTTAAAACACTGAAGGTATATCAGTCTCCACAAATGCCTGCATCTATTGACCATTAGGACAGCCTCAAAATTACTAGTTGCTTGTTTTAGCATGGACAAAGAACTTCTAGCCATCTCATAAATCTCAGACGTATGGGGCATTTTATTAATTTCCAACTCAAATGCTTTGTCTTAGGCTTTGTATTCAATCAGGTTTTTATCTCAGGCTTTTAAGAAGTTGGAAAAACGAAAAAGACAGCATCAGCTAATCTTTACCATTGTTCACTGGTAGTCCTGCCGGTTTTCTAAGGAAGCTACACATTTTAATATTATTCAAAATGTATATCAGTATTGTGTCCTCATTTTGTACCATAAGATAAGTACATAAGACAGTGCAACTTTTGAGCAAATGTTTGGGTGGGTGTGTAAGTTGATGAAGTTTGTGGCCTTTTAAGTTTTATGAAGTTTGTGTGCTGAAGTTAGGCCTTCCAAGTTCAATGGGAATGACAAAACTACTAAGATTTCCATTCCCAATTCTTGTCACAAGTGTAATTTTTTCTTCCAGAAGGAATCATGCATGAAGCACACTGTTGTATTAAACTTCCCACTGAGTGTGTTTGTTTGCTTGTTTTTCTTCAGAAAGGGCCAATACAGCCATATCTTATACAGAGAATGCATATGTGGAATTGTGTTCACTGGTGGATGTAAATTCAGTAGTTATTATCCTTCTGGGATTTGGTTTTCGTACGAGTTTGTTTTCCAGTTTGAGAATGATTGTGAACAACTGGCAAAGTGACGTGATGCACCTCACAGGTTTAAGCTATACAGTTACGTTGTAAATGCCTTATCCTATTTTCATTATAAATTATTTATTTATTGCTTGACATCAAAAATCGAGTGTATTCAGTTGTTCCCAATGATGACAGCTGCTATGGAACAGATAAGATACATTGGCAAACCATACTCCACAGAAACAGGAAAATATTTCTAAAGTTTCATGATATCCAGCTGTCCCCAAGCAACCGAAACTGCACACTCAATAATAAGAAGGTGCAATGCAATAAAATCTCCTGCATTTTTTTTTTTTTTTGTCTGATTCTATAACTCAAAATTGTCTGTTTCCTTTTTGGTTTCCTTTTTCTTTTTTTCTTTTTCTTTTTCTTTTTCTTGAGTGGGGGTACCCATTAGCATTTGCTTTATAACATATTTGCCAATATGTATAATATGAGAATGAAAGTTGTTAAAGTATATTCTGGGTGGTAGGCTTCCAATTCATATTATATATTCTTAAGGTTTTGAGGTGACAACCACAAAAAAGGCAAAAGAGAAGAGAAAGAGCAATGCATTCCCTTCCGGGCAAATGTAGTCTTACTGTGGATCAAGTTCTGTACACAAGTGTGATTAAGAAGCATTCATTGCTCAGACTTTAAGGGAAATATTTCTCCCACCATTGCTGTTTGACTGACAACAGAGTTACCAAAGCTTTTGAAGGGTACTGGGTTAGGGGATTCCCAAATAATCACATGCCATTGGAAGTCAACAAAAATTTCACGGAAGTGAAGTACAAATGTATATATAAATTAATTAAATTCTTGGTATCTAAAAGTATCTAAAAGTAGGAACTGGGGGAAAAAAACCCACTATGTTAAATGTAAGATATTTACTAACTGTTCAACAACCCTTTATCTACTAATTAAGGAGTAGTGTTTCTGAAAGATAACTTAATCGAAGACTTCAAATGTTTCTTTCAAAAAGCCAAAGACAAACTTCAGCTTTTCAGCTTCATTTTCCTCTTTTTTTATTCCCCCTAACTGAAGCCATTAGCTGAATTTTGCTTGAATTTGCAAATATTTTTGGTGGATACAATTTTTATTTGGGGGGAGGGAGGAACAAACTGTCTGCAGTTACCATTCCATTGTGTTAAAAACAAAGCAAAACAAAACATATCCTTTAATAAGGAACTTAAAAGTTTTTTCTCTAACTATATTTACTTACCCTTCCAGTGGAAATCGCCATCCTCTGGCAGCTGTGGCAATGAAAGAGAGATTTGTCTGTTTCTCAGACATTCCTAAACGTAGCAGCTGAGATGCAAAAATGCATACCATGTTAGCAGAAATGGCAGAGAACAGAATATGTGTGAAGAAACAAGAACAGGAATGGATGATACCCAGATACACTGTCCATTCTCTATTGTTACTGCCATAAGGGTGGTAGTTACTGTCAGTAGAACGAGGGAAATAGGTAAGACAATAATATTTCAAACTTGTCAAACTATTTGTAACATTTGTGTCCTGAGCTCTCTGTGAGCAGACATAGAGCTAGAGTGGCAGGGAAAAAACCCAATAGCTACCCCAAGACAAAAACAACAACAAAAAAACGCACCACAGGAAACCCATATCTTACTTCCATTCTTCAGCTACCCCAATTCACAGTCTCATACACCAATATAACGCATGAACATAGTAATAAAATTCATTTTGAAAATATACATGCTCCTCCACTAGAGTAGAGTGGTGGATGGCTAAGACACAGGTGCCTTTTTCTGCTGTTTGAGAGTTGTCACCCTAACACCTGCTCAGACTGCCTGCTCACATTGCCCCGCACTCTGGTCTTCTGAACGTGTACTGAAATAGTGAAGGTCAAATCTTGTTTTTACTTTCAGCGACCTCTGTGCTTAATCTACATCCAAGTGGTACTGAGGTGACTTATTTATTGTTTAAAATCCTTATTCCCTTTTGTGTTTTAGCAAAACAAAATCCTGGAAAGGCTGCTGAATGAGTAATAAAAGACTTACGTTCAAAGGCAGAGGGATATTCAGAAGGAAGCAAGTGACTGTAGAGCTGGTAATGTGAAGTTATGGTTAGGGCTGGAATGGCATTTTCATTCTAAGCAGCATTTTTCAAATGCTTTTCATTTCACTACCTGTCAGGAAGATATTTCTCATGCTTATCCTCCCCCTCAACACAGTATTTTGGAAAGATTGGTAAAATTCCATTGAGCTATATTTGGGAATTTAATATTGCAAATGTATTTTCACTAGCTAAGGAACTATTCAGAGTCCTCTCTCATTCTCAGACAGTTCAGTATGTTTTATTTAGAATATTATAATGACTGGTTCTACAAAACAAATCAACTTTTAATGAGGTTGTTATTAGTAGAAGTATGCACAATTTTTCAGACTAAGTTTGCCAAGGGCTCAGAACAACTTCCCATGCCTTATTTGCTGACTTTTATTTTTGGAAATATGTATTTTTATTTTAAAAAAAGAGATATTTCATGTGTTTAAGGATCTCTTATCTCTCTGCATATCACTGTGCAATTTATATAGGAGAATGAACATCTAACGTCTGGCATCAAATAGGGTTGCCAAACTGAAAATGGACCACATTTTACAGACTCATCAAATACTAAACTTCTTTATAGCTCTAGTCATGGCAGTGGAATACGTCCTTCCATTATCAACTTGCCACTTGTGGAAGATGCCACCATAGGAACAGGAATAGCTGAATTGCTCTTCAGCATTTTCTTGAACTTATAGCCAGTCACATTAAGGTAAGCTAATCCTGAATTCACGTTTCTTTAACACATTAGACTCGATTAAGAAATAGGTTTTCATTCATCTGCCCTTGCCATAGGGACAGCAGCCTCCAATAACAGGCTGGGGCAGATATACAAGATGAAAAATGCTTTAGTTTAATCCACAGCCAAATATGTGTCAACACTGTTAATGTAAATTGGCATAACTCCATTCAGGTCACCAGCAGAGAGTCTGAGTACACAGATTTAAAAAATAAAAAAACACAATAAAAGCCAAAAAACCAAACCAAAATGAAAAGCTAGGAACATTTTGTATCATCCATTATCTAAAAGCTCTTTAAAACCAGATCACTCCACTGTAGTCAATGATACTGAAAGAAAAAGGAAAAATAAAAGTTTGAGAACTATCTGATTTATAGAATCTTTTTATTATTATTATTTTCACCACTGTGTAAGCTGTCATCTGATAAAAATCTATTGTCTATTTGTCTATTACAAGAAAAAATATTTCTCTTACAAACTGTTGCCATCAGACACTGTGGAAAACTCATGAGACATTAACTGCTCAAAAAAAAAAAAAAATTAAATCATCTCACTCTGAAGACTGATAGTGAAGCTATGATTGTGATTATAAATTACTGATAATGATTAGGTTTTCAGCACTTATCTCATAGTTACTTTAAACCAGATAATAATTTAGAAAAGAAAGATTTGGGTTTAGTCATATATCTCTGCAACATTATCTTGGCTTTATTTTTCTAGACTTTATCTCTGTTCAGAAACAACTTTCATATGCACACAAAAATGAAAGGGCATACTGTATGGCAATAGAAAGTTCAAGGCTTAATTTTCACCAGAGATATACTGAGAATACACCAACCAAAACTTGATTGCCTAATGGTAAATGAATTTTGGGGGAAAATGTGATGAGAGTAAAGGGAAGAGAACACAATAATAATATAAGGGTACAAAGTAAAGAATCCCAGCCTCTCAAGTAAAATTTTTCAGCCTTTACAACCTTGTTGAGTTTGTTATTTGAGAGAGGTGTTGCCATTACAGAAATGTATACACATATATGTATCCAGGAATTAGAAATTGATAATGATGCCATAAGATTGATAAATCAGGACAGTTTAAAACTGTAAACTTTACTAAATTCATTCATTAACAATGCACTTCTTGTTAATGGTTACTTCTCATACCTTATTAATCATCACCATTATGAACACAAAACCTTTAGTCTTTAAGACTTCTTAAATTAGATCTAAGTATACAGTACTGTGGAGCTGATATTATTTACATTTATTTAGCACCGATGGCTGTGGTCCTTGGTGGTTCACTGAGCTGACAGTGATCAGGCTCTTTAAAGCAAGTTGCAGCTGAAGTTGTCTTACCTTCTTTCTTCTCCAGTTTTCTTCACTGATGCCCAATGTTTGTATGCCATTGCCCCTGCTCCCCTCAAAAAGGGGGGGTCTCCTCTGCTCCCATCACTGCTTATATTGGTTTTGGTTTGTTTAGCAGAATGTTCTGCCTATTTGCAGTCCTTTGGACTTATCTTGCCCTTTATCTGGCAGGATTTTTTACTTAGATATTTGCTACATCATGATCACATTGATCATATACTTCTCTAAAATGCCTGTACATTGTAGCTGAGCGTGCTATAACGGTATAGCAATATTATATGGTTATATACTATTGTTAGTTGTACTATTTTAGTATGCTTTTATTTGGGTTCAAGGCAAAATAATATTAATTATATCCTGATAAATACACTTTTAATTTATAGGCGTCACATGGTTCTGCTTTGGCTACAGAGGCCAGGCTCCCTCTCCATGATACAGGGATCCACCAAAGTTGTGTAAAGGAGAATAAATGGCTACAAAGTCATAACCAGAACCTTCAATTTTAATCTCCTTAAATGGAACATGAAAGCATGGTCTCCAGATGTGACTGCTCACTTGCTTAGTCTTGCAAGTGGAGTTGCTCTGCATGTGTGACAGGAAAAACTCAATATGCATTCTGCAAAAGAATCAATAAAAATGGATTCTAAATCTTTGTCCTGCTAGGAAGCAACCTAAATATTTTGAACTATGGATACATGCATTTCCACTACTTACTCAAGAAGTTGCAGTCAATGTACTTCAGAAATGTTTCCCAGGCATATTGGTCTTAAAATTTGCCAATAATTCAGGGATATTTTTTTTTTTTTCCGTATTTGCCAATCTCTTTAAAAAATCTTGGGGTTTGTTACTGAGGTTTTGTTATATTAGTTTTGATCAAGGTGTCATTTGTACAGGCATTTGGTTGGGATTTTAAGAGTATTCTTTTTGCAGCCAGATATACAAAAGGACCTTGGAGGCACTGCAGGCTTCTGTGTCCATGCACCATGTTCAGTTTGAGAGTTTAACCAGTAAGGTTCACCAGACAAAGTAAAAGCCAATATATTCCCTTTGGGAAGGAGAAGAAAAGAGCCAGGTGCCTTTTCAGTGTTAAGGGAAGCTGTCGATTGCCTAAGGACTGTAATAGGAGTATGACAACAGGATACTGAGCAGCCAGCAGCCTGCAGACTGGAAGGGTATACAAATCAGCCAGAAGAAAACTGAGAAAAAGCTATGTCTGAATCAGTTTCTCTCTTTGATTAAGAAGCCTTAAGGAAGGTGCTTCTGTGAAACTGGATTCATAAACACATATTCCTGTCTGCAGTTAGACATGGCAATTTATTATTTGAGCACCAAATATACTTTCTGCATACAACATCTGATACTCTAGATCCTCTTGCAAAATAGCTTACCTGTTTGCTAGTAAGATTCCTGGACTCTGTTTATTTCAAAGCCTGAAAAGACCAAACCTGCTGCATCCTTTGAAAATTGTGAGCAATAAACTGAATTAATTGGGAGTACTTTGTAATCCATCTATTAAGCTGAAGCTACTATTCAGCCAAGAACATAAATGTAATGTATATCAAATATTGCCGTACAGCTAAATGTACCACGTAGCCATAACTGTTAAGGGTGTCCTGGCAATCAAGGTATCTAGGGCTTTTGATCTCACTTTCCAGGACTATTTATTTATTTATTTTCAGGGAGAAGGAGGGACAAGAGCTGAAAACAATCCTTGGAGTGGTAAAGGGAATTCTGGGTAAGCATTTGGAAAAAAAAAAAAAAGGGTCATTACCTGTAAACTATAAACTCATCTCCTCCTTCACTGCATGTCCTTATTTTAATTTAATTCCTTTTTTTTAACCCCCTCCTACAAAACTGATTTGCGTACTTGACCATAAAATGGAAACCATAGACTCAAACTCTTTCTGTCAGAGGAAGAGGTAAAATTGAGTTCTCACTTCCCGGATGAGGGCTGTAACTATTACATGCAATGGTGCATATTTCTTCATATTTTGGATGTTTTGGAATTAAATTACTGTGATGAATTAACTCACTGTCAGTCACAGTGTTGTTATAATCACAATGACAAAAGGTAATATGGTGTTTGTAGAGGGAGTTGATATGTTTTACTTAACTAGTACAGGTGGAAAAAATAAGACAAACTTTGCAACCCTTCTGTATTCTTTAGCAGAAGCAGCGAACTTCAAAGTTAAATACAAACTGAGAACAACTCCTCCGAGTTTAATTAGATGTACATTGGCTAGACCAAATGGAAGGAAAGGTATCCCACTCCTGTGGAAGAGAGGTGATTTTAGCAGGGAGTGAGGCAATAACAAGATGAGGTTCTTATTTTTTTTTTTTTTTTTCCCCTCAGAATGAAGTACCTAAAGCTATGTCTATATGACCAGATTCAAGATCCATTCTGAGATCCTGGATTACATTGTCCACATGTTAGAATACACATCTTGTGGTGTACAGCTCCAATAGCTTTTTTATCCTTATTAGTCAATTGGAGCAACCCAATCTTAATTTTATACTATAAAGAACTTAATTTTTTTAATAGTCTCTAAGACAATGACAATTTTCATCCAATGTCACTCTGATTTTTATAGCTGTAGCAGTAGATTGTTGGGCCAGTGAGAGAACAATGTGGGGCAGTGTCTCTCTGGTTGTGATATGAATGTTCTGCACTTGAAGTAAACTGCACTTTTAATACAATCAACCAAAATATAGCAGATACTGTCCAAAAACAAACACAAAAAAGGAGAGGAGAGGAGAGGAGAGGAGAGGAGAGGAGAGGAGAGGAGAGGAGAGGAGAGGAGAGGAGAGGAGAGGAGAGGAGAGGAGAGGAGAGGAGAGGAGAGGAGAGGAGAGGAGAGGAGAGGAGAGGAGAGGAGAGGAGAGGAGAGGAGAGGAGAGGAGAGGAGAGGAGAGGAGAGGAGAGGAGAAAAATTCATAACTGGTCATACCATGACCATTATCATGCTTTAAATTGTCTTAATATTCTTGCTTACCAGTTATCTCTAGTTTATTTAATATCTGTATTTTCAATATATTAACTTTCATTCTCAAGATTATATATCACTTTTTAAAGTCTTGTTTATGTTTCTAACCTTTTCTAGGTCACTTTGTTTTATATCTTTTCTCAATAGTGTTTGCAACACATTCCAATTTGGTATCATCTGCAAATTTAATTAATGTGCTGTTTACCTCATCTTGCAGATAAATTACAGATACATATTCTCAGTTCAACAGTCAAACACCATCTGCAGCCTCTCTCTCTCTCCCAGGCACACCCTGCACTTGCCCTCCTACACATGTACATATTCCAGTCCATCTGGATTTCTTTATACAAAACTCATACTCATGAATTGGGATAACCCTATCAGTTCCATTCCCTTCATGCAAGGATGATACCATTGCAGGTGTGCATTATTAAAGCTTTTTAAGAGATCTGCTAATTAGAGATTCTTGTCCATGATACCTAGACAGTAGCTGAAATGACAGCATGTGAACATTTAGGGGAATATTTTCCAAACCAGCTTTTAAATTCTAGTATAGGAATTGGAATTTATAGCACCCCAGATTTTGATTAGTCAGGTCTTGGGTTCTCATGCCCAAACCACCAAATATTATTGGGGCCCCCTTACTGTGGATGCTGGGAATGCTGAACAACTGAAGTGCACGTGGAATCCTGAATAGGTAAGCTTGTGGGTCAAGGTGAGGCAATTCTGACTATACAGCCTATACACAGCATTCAGTTTAGTAATATCACTGGGATACAATTTTTGACACATCCAGGCTGCCTTTATAATCACTGGACAGAACTGGCAATGTTAGGGTATTATTCAGTTCTCTCTGGCTATTTTAAAATGGGATGAATTGCTCTTGAAAATGGCTACTGTCACTTATTGAGGCACAGACATTACATATAGTCCAGTCTGTATGCCAGGCTTTTGAGAAGGCCATATAAAAATGTTGCATATAAAAGAATTATATTTATTACATGTTACTAACAAGATAAAAATTATGTAGCATAAGAAATGAATAAAAGGACAAAAATGATTTAAATATGGAGAAAGTTATTTATCTCAATTTTAAATTCATTACAACAAAAAAGGAGTACAGATTGAATAAAATATAAACTTGACATAGGAAATGTTGATCTATATAATGTCCAGCTGACATCTTCATTAGTTTACTTAGTATAGTTAAGGCAAATAACACGTTGTTTTCTAGGTGACAACCCAACAGCCTGAGTCATGAATGCATCCCTAGGAGGCTTCTGAATAAGGTCCAAATGCTGAAACTCAGAAGACTCCAGTAAGTTCACATCCTTCATCTTCATTCTTAAAAAGTCAGACTCAGTAATCTACTGAAACGTGTAGCTCCTTACTGGGAAGCATTTCATAACTTCCTTCTCTAACTTGATAGTCTTAGTAAAAGGGAATAAAACGGAGGATCCAGCACGACCATGAAAATTGTGACTCTTTGTCACGCTTTATATGTATCAAGAGGTGTAACATAATCACAGTAGTAGCTGAAACATTTATGAGGGAAAAGAGATTTTGAAAGTAAAGAATGGGCTTTAACATAAATTAAAACATTAGATTAGCAGACCACTAGGTGCTATAGCTATCTGGGGAGCCAGCAACCAATTTTAGACCCTGGCACATCTTTGTTGCATACAGAAATATACTAATTATGCAGGAATCAAAAAATTATTGGGCATGCATCATCAATAAGCATTTATTCCTTAAGAAATGTTAAACCCTATGTGTAGGACTTTCATTTGGCCCATTACATGTGTGTTACTTGTATTTGAGATAAGTTCTCACCCATTTCTTTCACAATGGTTTGGTATTTTGTTATCTTGTTGTTAATTTCTTAGTCTTTTTCAACAGCAGTGTAATAAAAATTTCACCTGTTCCATGTTTACATTCCCATGGGAAAACAAATCATTGGCATTTGGCAAATTCTGTGAATAATTTGGATAGAACATATTTTGATTTTCAGGCATTCATGTATTCCAGAGGAAGAACACACTTTTCTCCAGCAATATATCTTTTTGTCATAGAAATAACAGATTGCAGTATGTAGCTCTTTGCTACTGAAGAAAAAATGCTAAGTTTAAATTGCCTATATTGACAAAGAGTAACAATACATTAGAAACCAGACAAACTGTGGGCATCTGTGGGAAGGATGGTAATATAACACAGATGCCCTTCATGCCCCGTATCTAGGAAGAGTTACAAGCTATCATTTAGAGAGAATGTGCATTGTATGTGTCTAAAATAAAGTATTGAAGAACAGTTTTAATGACAGCAACCACAAAAACACTTAGCATGTTCACTCAAACACAAATATTTAATCCTCTGAATTCTTTAAATCTCTGGTCTCCTTTGGGAATGAAATAACTGCAGGGCTCAATTTGTACTGGTAGCTTAATGATTAAAGATGAAAAAATTCTTTGCCTATGCATCTGATTTTTATATGCCTTGTTTTACTGCAAATCCTATTAAAAAACCTCTGGTTTTAGTTGCTGGGAGTAATTGGATCCAATACTTCACCACTGCAAAAAATGTTAGCTCCTGTTTTGAAGGCTGGTTGCTGTAAGGGAATTGACAGTAAGGAAAAAAAAAAAAAGAAAAGAAAAAAGAGAAAAAAGAAAAAGTAGGGTTCCATTATGTGAAGGCACGCAAGCAAAAAGAAACTTGCCATCTGAGTGCAGCTTTCTGTTATTTGAGAATATTCAATATCTAAATGAACTTGATTATAATAAAAATAAAACTGTGACTTTGTCAATTAGTTTGGGCATCTCTTTTAGAATTGCCTACCTAGCATGATATACAAGTCCTCTAAAACATTTAATACTGCACTGAGTGGACACTTAGGAATTATAAAAATGGCTTGCAGACTGGAAATTCTCAGATATGGTCTGTCTAGCTTGTAGTGAGAAAACCAAGATTTTTACCACAGTTGTCTTCTGCAGTAAAACATTGATAAACAAATCTATTATGTATGGCTTTTTCTACAACAATTGCTATATTTTATTTATTCTATTAAAAATATAAAAAAACTTTAAAATAAGAATACCAAAGTTCTGTGTGGAATACTGAACTGAAATACTGTAAGACCTAATGTTTCACTGACACAAAACAACCATATAAATCTTCCATACACAGCTGCAATTTAGTGAAATATGCAGTTTTCTGTTTTCCATTACTATATACAGTATAAATTCTTTCTGCCGGAAGACAGATTGTGACAAATTTGCAAACAGCATCTGTATTCATACTTTTGAAACACTAATTTATCTGGCAATAAAAACTTTGATTTCCCAAAAGGAGTGCCAGGCCTCAGAACTAATGCCTATTTTTGGGACTTAACTGAGTTTTCAGCGTTAGTAATTTTCTTATGAGTTACAGTGCTCCTACGGAAAAATATACAACTTAACAGCAAGTACAGAGAGTTAAAAGGGTCACACAAAACATAAATCTGTATGCTTAGTTTATGTGTGTGTATAATTTATATAAACAGACAAAGTTCTGACTAGGTACACTTTCCATTGTGGAAAATGCTTTTGTTAACAGCACTACCCAAAAGAATAACAAGGGATATCGGTAGAGTATTCCATATACATTCATTACTTAACTGGAAAACTATTTTTACATAATGGTGAGAAAATTTAATCAGAAAGCATACCTATGTTAGTCCTAAAATACAATTAGAGTCTACTTTTATTTGGTATCTGTATCTTCTCATACTAAATATTTTATAACCCCACAAAAGCACCTTTCATTATTATTAACAGAGTATTTTTAGATACAGCCTTGCAAGGTATTTATGTCTATCAGTTGGTGGAGGCATGTGATGTGAGAAGATTGTGTGCATTGCTATATGTTAGAAATAATTCTGTTAAAGCCATTCTTTAAAACAGAACAATTTCTCCAAGGAAAATTATTACCAGGCTTTCACTTGGAAACAACGTAATGGAAATTACTGCTAAATATTTAAAAAACCAGAGAGACTTACTTAACAATCCAAACTTAAATACAGAAAGTTATATATAAGCCTATGTAAGTGGTTTATCAGTAAAAAAGTTTATTCTTTTATTGTAATAGCCACCCAATAGATGCAAATAAGGTTTATAACACCTCCAAAAACCAACATACCCTTATTCTGGGTGTAGGTGTTGACTTTACCTACATTAGTCAAATGCTTTCCCTAAATCAACACTTTATATCTCTCCCCATTTTGCATTTTTTTAGGTTAGGTGTGAAACACAAAGTATTCTCACAGAACAAATAACTTCTTTTTTTACTAAAATATATTATATTGTGAACAGGATATGTGACCCACAAGATAGTCATACAGAAAGGGTTGTGGTGGGCTTAGTAACTTCCATGATTTTTAAGAAAGCAAACAGTTGTACAGAAAGATTTTAATTTAGGATAATAGTTGCAGGAGGCAAGGAACTATGGGCTGTTATGGATAAAGTTTAGACATAGGTGCTGAGCAGAACTTTAGAAAATAAAAATGCAGGGAGAAAGGTACCAGACAAAATTAGAGTGGGAAACAGTCCAAGAAAATGGTGAGAGATACGGACGAATGGTTTTCCTCTACTTTGAATGGCATCTAAAAGAAATTAAAGCTTTCCTTATCTCCAGTTCTCTTCAGAATACAGATTGATGGATCTGGAACACAACATAAGGACATAAGAGATTCCTGACTGGACATTCAGCCTTGTTTTCTACAAGATCAATTTTGAGTTTTGTGTTTTCTCACAAACTTGACTTTATAAATTATAAGTACAAGGAAATACTACAGGTGTCAGAATAACTATATATAAGATCTGATCTGCCACAGGTACTGGTGGAACTTTCTTTTCTGTATCTCTCAGGAAGTCTTCAAGTTCACATTAGTGAGGTTATTTCTAGTAGTAACCAAAACAACTCTTACTGGTATCAAATAAATAACATGGTTTTATTATGAGAATGAAATAATTATTATTACTATAATTCTGTAATTACTATCACTACACAGATAAAAGTATGAAAAACATATATTTAGCCAAACTCTTTAGCTATACGTACATCTATGTGAATATTGATGTATGTATACATATGTATATATTTAAATATATTATCTGCATGGCACTTAATCTGCCATAATTTCTTCACACAGAAATTTATGGCTGTACTGTGCTCTTTTTCAGCAGGAGGTAGGATAAGCATGAAATGGGAGCCAAGTATCTCAAGCCATACCAGTTATCTATACGCAGCAACTGATTTCTAGATCCCTAATCTTCTTTGATGATAATAGGAGCTCAGATATCTATTTTATGTTTCTAGATGACTTGCAACAGCTGTATGAGACTTTCAGATGTGATAAAAGACTTGTGTCTTCCTCAAGTAGCACACAGCAGCCAGGAAAGATACCTAGGGGATTTCAAAAGGTATTTGATAACTATGTCTAGACCTCTGAGTCTGAAGTAGTCAGAATGAATTCACAGCTGGTGAAGGGTCTAGAGCACAAGTCTTATGAGGAGCAGCTGAGGGAACTGGGGTTGTTTAGCCTGGAGAAAAGGAGGCTGAGGGGAGACCTTATCACTCTCTACAACTACCTGAAAGGAGGTTGTAACAAGGTGGGTGTCGGTCTCTCCTCCCAAGTAACAAGCGATAAGACAAGAGGAAATGGCCTCAAGTTGCACCAGGGGAGGTTTACATTCGATGTAAGGAAAAATGTCTTTACTGAAGGAGTGGTTAAACATTGGAACAGGCTGCCCAGGGAAGTGGTTGAGTCACCATCTCTGGAGGTATGTACAGACGTGTAGACATGGCGCTTAGGGATGTGGTTTAGTGGTGGACTTGGCAGTGTTACGTTAATGGTTGGACTCAATGATCTTAAAGGTCTTTTCCAACATAAACTATTCTGTGATTCTATGATTCTATGACTTTATAATCAATGGAAGAGGTAGGTACCTCCAGAAGCTTATTATCAGGTTTGTCTTGATCACATGGGTGATGTGCAGCTCATGCTAATAATGTGGGGGTGTGACTTGATAACTTGATCCACTAAATGTCCAGGTGAGGGCCCTGGTCCCTTCCATAGCTCCCTTCCAATTAATGCATTTGACGCTTGTTTCTATAAAAATATAGGAAAGTAATGAACTGAAAGAGGAATAGTGCATGATCAGACTTAATTCTAACATGGAGTCAAGACATATCTGGGACACAAACTCAGACACGCGCAAGGTCTCGGAGGTGTTCCCAGAAGCTGAAATTTAAACATAGGTTTAGACACCGGAATAACTTTCCTACTCACATGTTTGTGCCTCTGACTACTATAAATGTAGCATACGTTACTGGTTCAGGGTTAGAAGTCCAACTTTTAAAAGTCAAAAATAGGGCTAATAAATCCATCTTAAGAGTGTAATTCATGTAAAGAAAATACTTGGGAAGTACAGTGAGTTGTAAATTTTTTCAAGTTACTTTCTTCTTTTCACAAACCTCACGGATATTTCTGGTTTTGTTTTTATCATCTCTTAGAAGTAGGAAGGTAAGTCGTTCCTTTTTCCTTGTATTAGCTCTTGTTATGTTGACTTTTTAAAATGCTTGACCTTTACCACTGAGACTATTCCGGTTTTGTACTTACATTTCTGTGGTTCTTAAGCAGGTGTCACATCTTCATATATCCAAAGGTAAGCACAAACTGATGTTTTGTTTGGAAAGAAAGAAAAAAAAGAAAAAAAAAAATCCTTTTAACTTCTATAACTCCAGGCTCTAGAAATCAGAGTTAACGAAGTTTTTACCCATTGCACAAATGCATAGTGCCTCATAATCTGAAAGGATGTCAATTAAGTGCTCGTATGCCTCTAGTAACCATATTAAACTAAGAAAGGAAAAATAATCTTCACAGAAAATGTATTTTTTTTTTTTTTTGTAACATTTACCTTTGGCTATGACATATCTTGATGGAACTCTGTTTGCACAAATGTATTATATGAATACAAATGTGATCATCCCTGAATGCAGAGCAGAAGTGGTGTAAAAGGGCATGCAGAATTGCTTACGTAGAAATACAGCTTAAGGGTCAGACACATGGCCCCTCTGTGACCTTTTCTCTCTGTTCCCATTGCATGATAGAGCTGTATGAATATGAGTATCCAGCTGCACGTCTCCTCAGTAGGACAGAAATGCGTCTGGCCACGCTCAGGTGAGTGGCAGAAAAATTACAGGGCTCCAGATATTCTTGGTCCCTGTGAATTACAGCAGATGTGTGTAACAGGAGCTACCTTTCCTCATCCCTCAGATATGAAAACAGGTGTTTGCTTTTAAAGTTTGATCCAGAAGGAGTCATTGCATCTTTTCAATATCCCTTCTTAAGTTTCGTTATGATGCACTTCAGGTTTCACTTGACTCATAAATTCTGGTCAATCATATTACAAACAGTTTTAAGACAGATAACAGAAGTCTTTTTTAATGAAATACTTTATAAGATTTTAAAATTCAAACAGCTATCTCAGCTATTTGAATAGTGAAGATCTAAAACCTGTATCCATGCTGCTTTTTTAATTAAAATTTTACCCAAAGGAAAACAGTATTCAACAGTATGCCAGTTTCCTCTCTCCAGAAATTGTATAGTGAATTGTTTGCACATACCATAAGGTGCCCCAGCGTCTTGGGTTTTCATATGGTAACTGACTGATCTCTTTTTCCTGATGTTATGCTTTTGACCTGATTTAACTGATATTAGCAATAGCATTCAGACTGTAATGATCACCTAAACAAGTAGTAAAAACAAAAATGTGAAGGACAAAGCTATCATGTTCATTCACTTGCACACAGTGTGTCATTGGTATAATGTCACTCAGGGAGAAAACTTGCTGGATTCTAGAATAAAAAAGTAATTTCTGGGAACTCTAAAACTTTGATGTTTGTGTATTTGCCATGCTAAACCAAATTTTGTTCAAGACTGGCAATTTTTATTCAAACAAAAAGGACAAAATGCAGTTTTAAGTTTGAGAAGAAGATTGAATAACTCTTTATGTCTCTATAAGACATAAAACTTATGTCTTATAATGTCCAAAGAATCTTCATTTTAAAATACATAAAGGTTGAAGAAGTTAAACTACCAGGAAATGAGAGAGATTTTGTTTAATAATTAGCTAATTGCACAAATACTCATTAAAAAAGAAAATCTATCTATGGTAAATGCATCAGTATTTGAAGCTGTCCTTACAGGTATTACAAATGGCATGATCTTGACCAAGTCTCAGTCTGCCATTTTTATTTTAATGTTACACATTGCTTTCTTCACATGATTTTAAATACTCTTGATCTGTTTTTCTCTGTAGTCTGTTTTTCCAGCATAAATAATAGAAAGGTTCCAGTAAAGACACTTCTAGAATGATCGCTGAGTTGGTAGGAAAAGCATGAATATGGGACTGAAATAAAAGGGCAATAAACAGTGAGAAAAA
This sequence comes from Aptenodytes patagonicus, assembly GCF_965638725.1. Taxonomy (NCBI): domain Eukaryota; kingdom Metazoa; phylum Chordata; class Aves; order Sphenisciformes; family Spheniscidae; genus Aptenodytes; species Aptenodytes patagonicus. The sequence goes on along the minus strand of NC_134949.1, from coordinate 183,064,957 downwards.
AGTGCAGTGTAGAAATGAACAATTAGGGCAAAAGGAAAGGAAGTGAATGAGACCAAAAAAAAAAGTGAAAAGATAAAATGATTAGAAAAACAATGAAGACCATATCAGTTAATAAAATCAATATTAAGAATGATATTTTGTCATGTAAAAAAGAGATGACATAGCTGTTAAAATAGCCACCTGCACCTCATGCCTTTCTTTTGCCTAATCTTTATCATATGTTTTGGCTTTTTTTACTTCCTAGATTGCTATCAAAAGTTCCACCCTTTTCTGTCTATATTCATTCTTACATGAACTTTTTACATCTGCAGTACTTCCCTCTTCATTCTTTATATTTCTCTCATTTTCTACTCTATAAGTTTCCTCATGTAACATGCAATATAATTTAGTTTTTCTAATAATATAAATCAAGCTTTCATTTCCATTCCACTTCCATCTATTTCAATAAGGAATGATTATATTCATTAAAGAGCAAATTTGAATGTTAAACCACTTTTTTTTTGTATTTTTTATCTTTTCATATAATTTTATGTTTTAGGCACTTAACATTATTAAGTTAGAATTAAAAAGAAATATAGGCATTACTATATAAATCTTTTTAAAAAAAATCATAATAACATTATGTGGTTTCCCCTCCAGAAGTCTCATTTCTTAATCTACCCCAAATGACTATGTTACTTGTTCTCTGAATCCTACCTTCTTTACACTATAATGAATTATTTCTATAATCAGAATCTCTAAACATTTGTATTACAAACTATAGCCTGCTGGAAAACCATGGGCTCTAAGAATGATAGAGTCTTGGCTGCTTATCAAAAAGTTGAAACAGGAATTATTGGACTTTTCTTAGAAATGGCTTTGTATTCCTAGAAAAATCACAAATCAGTTAAAAAAAGGAAAAAAAAAGAAAGCCCCAACCTTTACAAATACAGCTTATTATAATTAACCTTTTGGAAAAAGAAGAAAAACTATTAAATTTCATAACTTTTAGGAATACTCGTAATAAAAGTCTAATAGTGAGTAAGAGTCACTTCAGTAATGTATGGATTCATCACCTCGAGTTTTATTTAGCTTCTCACATATAGGCACCTGGTGCAATTTAAGATGCTTCAGGGTAACGAAGTCATGGGCTAGGTAGGTGTGACATTGTGGAGTTGCAGGAGACCTCTACTCTTCTGGCTGAAGAGATAGAGGCTTGACTGGATGCCCTTGCTCACTGCAAATGGCACTAGATGACTGGAAAGCTGAACTGAGCCCCAAGGCAGCTAGATTTAGAGAACAGAGGTCCATTTTTCTTGTTTTTCCTTCCTTTCCTTTCCACTTTAAGGGGAATCTGATTGTTGGTGGCCAAAAACACATGAAAGAGAAATCTGGGCCAAATCTCAGAAGAAAGAAGAGCGTAAGAGCAAATGTGTAATGCAATGCTGAAAGTCTGTAATGCTGTATTGGTAGTTACGGGGGGGGGGGGGGAGGGAATCTCCACTTACCCCACCTCAAATCATAATGCTAATTACTGTTCAGATAGATTGTATCTGCTCTATTATTACACACAGGATCTTTCACTGGTTGAACTCATAAATAAATAGACAAGCTCAGAGCATGTCAAAGCAAATCCTGCCATCCTAACAAGAGTTCACAAGCATATGTGAAGAATAGCATGCTTGATATTTAAAATGTCTTGAAAGATCTGATGAAACCGAAGAATATATATAAAAAAACTTAATAAGAGAACTTCAGTTTACCAGCAGACACAATTACTTATCATTCTTTTATATATGGCTATAGAAAGAAAAAAAAAAAAAAGGAAAATAAGGTTGGGTTGGTTTCCTGGGAAAATGAAATTCTTATGGTATTTGAGACAAAGATCTATGCCTGCTGTTTCCAGAGAAGGTGCAACCCAGGAATAAACGTATAGAAGTAACATTTTGTTTTAATATTCTTACTTTTTACCAAACCTTTGCCATAGTGAACAGCCATTCCATTAAAGACAACATCTTTTTGTCAATACATGGTGATCTAGAAGACGTCTTAACAAAACAGAGGTTAAGGGAGTCTGAAAGTAGTTTTGCAGTTTCACCATACCTATAATGTCCGGTGACTGCGTAATTGGGATTCCAAAGGAAATACTGAATGTGCTGGTTTTGACTGGGGTAGAGTTAATTTTCTTCACAGTAGCTAGTATGGGGCTATGTTTTGGATTTGTGCTGGAAACAGAGTTGATAATACAGGGATGTTTTCATTATTGCTGAGCAGTGCTTACAGAGAGTCAAGGCCTTTTCTCTTCCCACCCCACCCCACCAGCAAGTAGGCTGGGGGTGCACAAGAAGTTGGGAGGGGACACAGCCGGGACAGCTGACCCCAACTGGCCAAAGGGATATTCCATACCATGTGACGTCATGCTCAGCATATAAAGCTGGGGGAAGAAGAAGGAAGGGGGGGACATTTGGAGTGATGGCGTTTGTCTTCCCAAGTAACCATTACGTGTGATGGAGCCCTGCTTTCCTGGAGATGGCTGAACACCTGCCTGCCGATGGGAAGTAGGGAATAAATTCCTTGTTCTGCTTTGCTTTCATGCGGGGCTTTTGCTTTACTTATTAAACTGTCTTTATCTCAACAAAAGTGAGTCTTCGCACTTTTACCCTTCCGATTCTCTCTGCCATCCCACCGGGGGGGAGAGCGAGTGAGCAGGTGTGTGGTGTTTAGTTGCTGACTAGGGTTAAACCACAACACTGACAGAAGATTAATTTATTTACTAGATCATAGTAATAGTGAAAGGAGTTTAGAAGTCCAGGTGGAAGTAGTTCCTGCTCACTGTGATAGCTCATATGAACAAGATCAAATATACATAGATGTATCATTATCAAAGGGCACATTGCACACGAAGTCCAGCCAAAGCTTTAAGCTATGTAGTTCTAATTAAAAAATCTGGAATTATATTGATATATGTGTGGACATTGTGGCTAACACAATTAATAGATGCATGAGGATTCAATCCCTCAGATTCATTGGCACTTACTGGCTCACATCTGCGCTGCTAATGGCCAGGCCCTGTGTAGCAAATTTATGCTGGAAAGGAACAGTCCAAGACAGAGACAACGAGCTCCTGGTTGAGCAGGAAGATGATTAGAGGTCATATGTTAAAGCTTATTTTGTGTGTCTATTAAAGCAGAAAAAAATCATGCTTTCTGTTTCCAGCAAAAATGTTACTTTTTTTCTGTGCAACTTTAAGCCAATGACATAGCTTTAAAGGATGCATCAGACATATCAGTCTGAATTAATCTCCTAGCTTGGAATACATGGCTTTCATGGTTTTATTTGTTTGCTCATTTACTTGCTTGCTTTTTTTTTTTTTGGGGGGGGGGTAGGGTGTTCTTGGTGGAGTCTTTTTCTGTATAAAAATACTTAAATAAGAGAAAAGTGATAGTACCATACTTCATCACTGTATATACACCAGTATAAGTGTACCAACATTAGGAAGCTACCCAATGCTACCTGTAGAGCTGAAATAGTACAGCTTCTGTGTGTGAAAAGGTATTGTGTTTTTATACATAAACCTTAACTTAACGTCCTCCCCCGCTCCCCCAGAATTGTCTTTTAAAGTGATATTCTGTTATTAATTTTAGCTGAAAATAAGCACCCAGGTGACAAAATGCATGCATAATTTATTGTGCTGTGAGTGCATACTTCCAAAATATACATTCAACTGATTTTTTTTCTCTGTTTAATGATATTTATTTAAAATACTGTGTTTTTCCAGGCAGAATTACTGAATTGACCCATCTGTAGTTTTAAGGACACTCAGTTTCTCTGAAATTACAAGAACTGTCAAGGGCAAAAGTTGTAAGACACCAAGTACACTGCATACAGTGTAGTGACTCTATAGAAACAGACATTTTTACTCCAAGACATCTTAAGATGTAGGTAGTATTTCTGAAGTCTAGTTTCTTAATTAATAGGGTGAATTTTGAACATAGTGTATGTGACTTTGGTCAGGCAACTCTTGTCAACATCAATAGGAGTAAAACATCTTTGCACTGCTTTGAAATTTTACCTTTAACTAATATCAAAAGAGCTTTATTCCCCAGTGATCAGATACTGCATAGCGCGTATAAGATCAGATTAATTGAAATATTCTTTCTTAATCAAAGTTTTAATCATGTATTGCTTGCACTAGAACAATTAGAAGAATTTCCTTATAAACAACTTTGAGCCATTAAGTACCTTTCCATGTATCTTCTTTTCCTTTTCCACGATAAGGAACACAATAAGCATTGCATAATGTTTTACTAGGTATTATCTGAAAAAGCAGGAGTTGTAAGAGGGAAACTTGTTCGACAACGAGAAGAGTGGATGTGTTGGAGGTATATGTGAAAATATTTGTAAGTATAATAAACCTGAAAAAGTTATAGGGTTAAATTAAATCTAGATATTAACATAGCTTCTAAGAAGTTATACAACTGTTTTAGAGTCAGTTATTTTTAATAATTAGTTATCATGACCTTTCAACAGTGGGGGCTTAACTTCAGACACCATTGAAAAGTTCTTTTTGGAGGAAATTCTGAATGTCCACTCTGAAAATTCAGCTCTTCTAAGGCATTTTTGTTTGGGAAAATTGATCCAGTCACTCAAAATTGCCAACTGCATATATAGATTAACTAATATGTTATCTGCTAATGATCAGTCAACTTTGGTTTAATGATTGAGAGCTAAAGGAAATACTCTTTATGTGCATGTAGTAAAATATTCTTCCACTGATATTTCAGTAACCAAGGCTAAACATAGATAAAGGCATTCTTTGTAAGGGATTTATTATATTATGATATTTCTTGGCATTTCTGGATATTATGTGTTCTAAGATGGAGTTGTTTTCATTTTTTCAGGTAAGGCTGCAAAAATTTAGGTAAATTTTCTGTGGGAAAATAATCAGGACAAGGAATTTCTACTGCTTTGAAGAAACTTGGAATAATTTTTTCCCATTGGATTATAATAGAATGTGTGAGTCTTGGATGTCTGCTGTTTAACAGCAGGCATGATTCATAGCTAATGGTTGGTGACAAGAGGCAACCTGCTGCAATCACATATAAGCATTCTCCCAAATTTACTTGAAAATAATTAGATTCTTTCTTTTGATTTTGACAGGCTTTGAATCAAGACTATACAGATAAAATGATACACTAATAAACAAATTTCACTTATGCATGCTTTGTTAATATTTTGTTTTGTGCAGGTAGACCGTACATATGGTATACAGTTTTAGAAACTTGTTACTTGAGTGAAAAAGCTTGGCAAAAAACCCCAAACCACCACCAACAAAAAGGTAAAATAAACCAAGAACAACTATTAGCTTGCTCAAACACTTTATAAATGTCAAAACTTACTTACCTTACCTGAAATGCACTCAAGCAGAAACAATTCTGTCTTCCTGATACTGATGGCATTAAGTCAAATCTTCATAGAGATGAACTGTTTATGATACTGTAAGGGACAAGGCCCACGTGTCTGTGCTGTAAGCACAGACAATGCCCCAGGGAAAGCTCCAGAAGCCAGCCATGGGGAGGGGCCCGGTGTCACTCTCCTTGACTGACTAATGTCTCAACCACTCCTGGAGCTGGGGTGAGAGAAGACTCTAGAAACCTTGGGCTGGAGCCAATAAATAGGGGCGCACGTGAGCCCCCGGGGGCACTCTCTCTCTGCACCGACCCCCCCCCCCATTGGCAGGTCCGACGCTGGATCCAGGACTGGTGATTTCTTTGTCTCTCTCTCTCTACTTCTTTCCTGCTGCTCAGCTCTCTTTTTCCTTCTCCTTCTTGCTCTCCGTTTTTGATGTTGTTAAGTAATACAAGGCCTACCTCAACTCACCACAAAACCGCTTAGCTTGTGATATATATTAAGACATAGAGGGTTGATGCTTATAGAAGTGTTTGTGCCATTAAAGTTGGAGTTTGTTTTTTGGACCCTGAGTGCTATTTCACCTTAATCCACACCGAGGGGATTTGCGGATCTTAGTCACTCTCCCCTTCCCGCAGGTGGGGCGTGACATATTAATTGGCGTCACGGACAGGATCCCCTCAGTGTTGGAAGGTCCTAAGGGATACCGACTCTCCACCCGGTGAGTGCGGGCGGGGAGAGCCGGGAAGTGACCTTTCAGCTATAAGCCAGGAGAGGTACGAGCAGTGGCAAGCCATGGCTGTCCGGGAAATGCCGGCGCTTGACTGCCTCCCTGTGGTTGAAAAGTTAAAGGAATATAAGGCATGCCCTTCCCCACCAGGGATGGCATGGGCCTATACTAGTTGGCACGACCCAGAAGCTGTAGCGGACAAAATCACAACCCTCATGAAAGAACAAAAGGCTCGACCGGGAAAAGGGAAAGCCACGGTGTGTGCGGTGTTGGGAGCAGCACTAGTGGCAGCCCAGGAGAGGCACCTGGTTAAGCGAACCAATGATGAAATGGTTGAATCTTTACAAGAACAAATAAAAACCCTGCAGGGTCTACTAGTGGCTGAACGTAACACTACTCAGCGACTCCATGCGGCCCTGTCAGATGCACTGGACCGAGAAAAAATTTTGCGGTCCGAATTAGAGGAAGGGGGACAAAAATCTCCCGACCGGACAGATCTTATTTCTGTTCCGGATAGTGTGCCAGGATTTACAAGCTTGGCCCAGATGGCTGAAAAGCAAAGCCTAAGACCTTTGTACCCAAGTGAAGAGCTAGAAATCAAGCGAGAAATATTTTACCCCGAGAATGGGGAAGTGGTGATGAGGCCGGTGATTAAAACTGAGACTACTGATGACAGCCAAGGTAGGGGAGCTCCGCAAATCACCACCCGAACAGTGCCGTACTCGGCAGCCGAAATGTCAAAAATCCAAGAGAAATATACTAGATTGGCTCAAGAAACTGAAACAGAGTATGTATGGAGAGTATCGCTAACTGGTGGTGACCGAATCCTGTTGTCAGAAGATGAGACCCAGGGGTACTGGGGGCCAGGGGTTTTCCTAACTACCGATGACCCCAGGGAGCCGTGGTCATTAACGCAGCGAGCTGCCTATTGGGCAGGGGGTCTAGACCCCTTGGAAAGGGGAGATCCTGTGTGTATTGAAACCCCGACCACAAACCACTTGATCGAGAGTCTGCAAAAGGCTGCTTGTCTTCAATTAATGCATGATAGGCATTTAGTCCCTCAACAGCCTTCCCCAATGTTATTAATTGCTAACCCCGACAGAATGACCCCCCTAATCCGAGGTTTACCTGATTCCTTGAAACTATATGCAGTGCAACTGCAAGACCGTTTGCGGGACACACTAGCCCCATGAGGAGGGAGACGAGCCCGAGGAGGGCCCATGACTTGGAGCGAAGTAGCCCAAGAGTTGGTAAATTATGGTAGGAGGATGGGAATCATGGGGGGAGCCACCAAATCGAAAACTGCAGTGCGGAGAGCGGAACAGCAGGAGGATCGACCCCTGCCCCCTGCACGAACCTTGGGGGCAAAGAGAAACCTATTGTGGGCCGAGGGAATCGAAAAGGGGATTCCCCGGGACATAATGGATGGTATGCCCACTATGGCCTTAGAAAAACTCATCCGAGCCTGGAAAGACAAAAAGAAAATGCCCCCCAAATTTGAACAGCCCACTCAGGGGAATATAAGGGCAGAACCCCAATTGGACTGTGGGGCAATGACTGCCTCTAAGGCTCCTACCACCCCCCGAAAAGGATTTGATTGACCTGGAAGTGGGAAACTGGACGCGCCGTCCCCAGTAAGTGAGCTGGGGGACGGCCAGTGGGTCCATTTAAGAAGGCTCACAGAAAATAGTAAAGGGGACCTATTGATAACATTTCCCCTTGGTCCCTTTAAAACCCCCGTTACAGGTGCTCAGATGTCAGCACTTCAGGCGGACGTTGCTAACCGCAATGGTATAGTCACCAACAAAAGCAAATCTGGGTTACGGATGTGTTTGGAAACTCCAAACCGCAGCCCACAGCTCGAGTCAAGTGCTGGTTGCCGGGGGACACATTCCCTGTTGAGGTTATGATGATACTGGGTGTATTGCCTACGAATATTTTGGGACTTGATGTATTGAAGGGGCGAGCCTGGGTAGACTCGAAAGGGAGGGAGTGGAAATTTGGACTCCCCACAGCTCTCATAAGACTTTTACAATCAGCGCCCACGCTCCCTCCCTCCAAAATTGTTAATGTAAAACCCTATGCCTTACCATTAGGAGCAAGGAAGGGAATAGCTCCTGTGATAGCCGAGCTGCGAGAACAAGGGATAATCATCCCCACTCACTCACCTTATAACTCCCCAGTATGGCCAGTCCGTAAACCCAATGGAAAATGGCGACTGACAATTGATTATCGGCGTTTAAATGCCAACACAGGCCCCTTGACAGCCGCAGTGCCTAACATGGCCAAATTAATCGCAACCATACAGGAGCAAGCCCACCAAACTTTAGCAACCATTGATGTGAAAGATATGTTTTTTATGGTCCCCTTACAGGAAGCAGACAGAGATCGCTTTGCCTTTACATGGGAAGGTGTGCAATTCACCTTCACACGCCTCCCCAAGGATATCGCCATTCGCCGACCATTGCACACTTCGCACTGGCACAAGAGCTTGCCCGAGTCACTCCCAGAGAGGGGGTCAAAATATATCAATATATCGACGATGTATTGATCGGCGGCTCCGATGCCACGGCGGTGGGACAAACCCAATCTAAGATAATTACTCACCTAGAAAATTTGGGGCTTCAGATTCCAGCGGAAAAGGTACAACTCCCATCTTCCGACGTAAAGTTCCTGGGTATTTGGTGGAAGGGAGGAACAGTGTGTATTCCTCCTGAAACCTTAACTACCCTCGAACAAGTACGGATGTCGGGAAATGAAAAGGAGCTGCAACATGTCCTAGGCTTATTGGTATTTTGGAGAAAGTATATCCCAGACTTCTCTATCATAGCCCGCCCCCTTTATGATTTAACTCGCAAGAGGGCCACCTGGGACTGGACCCCCATCCATGGAGAAGCCTTAAAGTTGTTAATCTTTGAGGCTGGGGTATATCAGGCCTTGGGGCCCATACACCCAACAGACCCGCTTTATATTGAATGGGGTTTTGCAATCCATGGACTATCTATACATATGTGGCAGCGTGGACCGGAAGGTCCGACCCGTCCCATTGGGTTTTACTCACGCAGCTTCAAAGATGCAGAAAAGCATTACTCAGTTTGGGAGAAGGGTCTCTTTGTGGTGAGTTTAGCCCTACAGGAAGCTGAAAAAATCATATGGCAACAACCAATCATTCTTCAAGGACCCTTTAAGGTCTTGAAGCCGGTACTGGCCGGAACCCCACCCCCTGCGGGGGTTGCACAACGAGAAACAATAAGAAAGTGGTATGCGCAATTAGATCATTACTGCCATACGTGCCAGATAGCGGAGGGAGCACCTAAAATGCTCCAAATACAAGAACCTCCTGACAACCAATCAAATCAGGGACCACCCCCATCTTATATAAAACCTGCCCCTCCATTCGACCCCCACCAGAAAAACGTGTGGTTCACTGATGCGTCCTCCAGGAGAGAGGGAAAGACGTGGAAATACCGGGCGGTAGCCCTGCATGTTGATTCCAGGAACCGAATCGTAACAGAAGGGGAGGGAAGTGCTCAAGTGGGAGAATTGGTAGCTGTGTGGAGCGTGATTGTTAAAGAGGCTGAGACTAAAGAACCAGTGTTTATTTACACAGACTCATATGCTGTATTCAAGGGATGCACCGAATGGCTCCCATTTTGGGAACAGAATCAGTGGGAGGTCAATCGGGTACCAGTGTGGCAACGAGAAAAATGGGAAGAAATCCTAAATATCGCCAAGCAGAAACCCTTTCTAGTAGGGTGGGTTGCCACACACCAAGCTGGGAATCACCCAGCTCACCTTCTGAATAATCAGGTGGACTCATTAACCTGTTTAGCAGGAATGGCTGTAGAAGGTGAGGGGGAAAAATGGGAACACCTGTTGGAATGGTTACATGTAAAACGAGGCCATTCGGGAAGTAAAGATCTATTTAGGGAAGCAATTAGCAGAGGGTGGTCTGTAACCAGAGAGCTGTGTAACACTATTATTTCCGCGTGCAGCTTATGTCGCACCCGATTAGGGGAGCACAACCCCCTTAAGGACCCGCCTCTGCACATAAGAGATAATAAAGGGTTGTGGGACACTTGGCAGGTGGACTACATTGGTCCATTTCGGATCTCTGAAGGAAAACAATATGTACTAGTAGGAGTTGAAGTGGTGTCGGGATTGACCCAAGCAGAAGCAGTACGACGAGCGACGGGAGATAATACTGTAAAAGGTTTAAAGTTATGGTTCAGTTATCTACCTAAACCCCAATCAATCCAATCGGATAATGGAAGCCACTTTACTGCCGGGGTGGTTCAAGAGTGGGCACGAAGCGAAGGAATACAGTGGATCTTCCACACCCCATACTACCCCCAGGCAAATGGCATTGTCGAGTGCACCAACAGACTCTTAAAGCGAGCTCTGAAACCGCACGAACCTGGGTGGGCACAGCGACTATCAGATGCAGTATATAAAGTTAATAGCCACTGGGGAATTAACGGGTGCCCACGACTCGCCGCATTCTGCCCCAAGCCTCCGTCCATACTCCCTGGGAAAAGGGAGGCTAAAGACCCGGTGAATCTGCTCCATTATCCGGGACAACCCGTCCTGGTGGACCTACCGATGGTGGGAGCGGTGCCTTTAACTTTAAAAAAGCCGGTAAATCTCTATACCTGGGTGGCCACCGACGCACATGGGAAGGGTCACCGAATCCATACCCGATGGATAGTTCCATCCTATTAATCATTGTTCATCTTTATGAATATATTTTGCAGGTTGTCAGAAGCCCACCATGGGACTTAAGCTTTTGGTTGTTGAGTGGGTCATTCTTTGCACTGTTTGTCTGATTTTACTAAGCTTGCTCTGTTTCTTTACTGGAGAGAGATGGTGTGGGAGAAGTTTATGTTCTTACTTTGTGAATGTACAATCTTGTTTCAACTAACTGGGAGTTTGAATAACCAACCTAACTTGGCATGGGAGTTGATTACTGGCTTTACCCGAATCTGGAATCGAACAGACCAAGGTCTTTGTGTGGACCTCCCCACATCTGCGTCAGCGGGATTTAAATTTGCCATTATCTGGTTAAATTTCTCACGAATTCTAAATTCAAAGCTAGAGATACTAAACCAAAAGTGCATCCAAAATCCACATGGGAAAGGAAAATGTTTGTGGGGAGCAGATCCATTCCCATTCCAAGAATATAGCGGGACAACATGGTATACACCCTCTCCAGTGGCCTACCTATTTCCAATTAACAGGACCTGGAGAGACATGTGGAATGCTACCTGTTGGAAGCAACAACTTTGTAAGGGAACTACAAGCGCTGCCTTCGCAGCCCGAAAGAACTGGACATTATGTCCCCAGGAAGTGAAGATCCCTTGCAATCTTGTACTGGAATGGACATGGTGTCCCCGAGAGGTGGAGATCCCCTGTAACTTGGTACGGTGGTGGGATTCCCCGCCTCACGGTGAACCCCTAGACCATGAATATAATGTCCCGTTTTCCCCCGGTTGGTGTATTCAAATTCCTAGTAAATGGGGTGGCTACGCCCACCATGATCGTTCTTGTTATGAATATGCTTGGTCCTTTAAGCATTTCCTATCCAGCCCAGATAGTATAGTTCATACGCGAGAAATAGATCCCCTACCCTATGAGGATACTCCTCTAATGAACTACTCACGAATAATTAGCTGTGATTCGTTATCATGGGACCCAATAGAAACCTGGTATGTACCAGAACTACGAACCTTTATCCGAGATATGTGCATTTGTTGGGGTTTCTCAGTACCAGGATTTAAGCCTGGAGATCCCATGTGTTATGGAAACATTATCAATCAAGAAACTGCGTTAAAATGTGGAGTTACACTCACCCACGAAACAAAATGGAATCTTGCGTGGGAAGGGGAAGCCAAACTAGCCGAATCTCACGACCCATCAACATGCTCCACTGCTAAATATCCAGCCCCTCAAGGTACCTTTTGGGCATGTTCAAATGGGAAGATGTACTCACACCTACATGTACACGAAATGGCAGGTTTACGCTGTGCCATCGGGATTCCATCAATGTGCCCTTCCAAAACTTTTGATTTTATTAATTCTGGGTACAACCGAAAGAAACGAGATACTCAAAAACCCCAGTCTGCACCTGAGTGGGCAGTGCATGGAGTCCAAATACCTGACTATTATACTTGGGGCATGACAACATCTCTGATGTTAGAAAATATATTTACCCCATATGTAACTCTTAAAAGACACCAGTTTGTGTTAGAAAATTTAACCTGGCAAATGCATGTTTTAAGTAATTGGACCTCACACGCTTTTGGAGAATTGAACTTACAGGTTCAGCAGGTGTCGAAGATGGCCTTGCAAAACCGCTTAGCCTTGGACATGCTGCTAGTTAAAGAACAAGGTGTGTGTGGAGTACTAAACCATACGGCTGGAGAATGCTGCGTTACCATACACAATGCTACGACCACGATCGAGGAAGCCCGTCAGAGGATGCAGGAAATCACAGCCAAGACAGGAGACTTGTTCCAATCAATGTTACCGAGTGATTGGACGGGAAATTGGAACCCAGCCTCATGGATTTCAACTTTGCTCAAAAGCCTCGGACTTACGGGATGGTGGGATTGGATAGTAGAAGCCTTAGTAATGTTTTTGTTAATATTAATCGGTCTAGCTATCGGCTTTGCTGTACTGAGGTGCCTGATTCGCCGCTCCTTTTCTTCTATCTCTTCCTCTCTGCACTATGTTCAGATCACCACCATTGAAGAGGACCTCGGAGTGTTTGAGCCACGGGGTGGTGTAAGGGACGAGGCCCACGTGTCTGTGCTGTAAGCACAGACAATGCCCCAGGGAAAGCTCCAGAAGCCAGCCACAGGGAGGGGCCCGGTGTCACTCTCCTTGACTGACTAATGTCTCAACCACTCCTGGAGCTGGGGTGAGAGAAGACTCTAGAAACCTTGGGCTGGAGCCAATAAATAGGGGTGCACGTGAGCCCCTGGGGGCACTCTCTCTCTGCACCGACCCCCCCCCCCCCCCGTTGGCAGGTCTGAGGCTGGATCCAGGGCTGGTGATTTCTTTGTCTCTCTCTCTCTACTTCTTTCCTGCTGCACAGCTCTCTCTCTTTTTCCTTCTCCTTCTTGCTCTCCGTTTTTGATGTTGTTAAGTAATACAAGGTCTACCTCAACTCACCACAAAACCGCTTAGCTTGTGATATATATTAAGACATAGAGGGTTGATGCTTATAGAAGTGTTTGTGCCATTAAAGTTGGAGTTTGTTTTTTGGACCCTGAGTGCTATTTCACCTTAATCCACACCGAGGGGATTTGCGGATCTTAGTCACTCTCCCCTTCCCGCAGGTGGGGCGTGACAGATACTCAG